>NW_022156836.1:0-187271 GCF_004353045.1 Thyridium curvatum | reverse complement strand
CCCTTCCTCCCTTCCTCCCTTCCTCCCTTCCTCCCTTCCTCCCTTCCTCCCTTCCTCCCTTCCTCCCTTCCTCCCTTCCTCCCTTCCTCCCTTCCTCCCTTCCTCCCTTCCTCCCTTCCTCCCTTCCCCTCTTCCTCTCTTCCAATCCCATGTTCTATGGTAGTCCCCCTCTTCCGGATAGCCATGCAGGTCTACGAGTAGGAATAATAGAAAACACGCTGCCTGAGCCTCCATCTATCCATCCAAGGTCTAGACGTCGGGCTCGACCTCGTCCACCGTAGGCACCTTGTGGAGCTTGATGCCCCAGTGGCCCATGATAGTGTGGATGGTCTCCCACAGCGTCTGCGTGTCCTCCTTGGACACCCCGATCCGCCGCGTGCCACGGATGTGCCACCACGTCTCGGTCGGCAGGTTCTGCGCCATGATGGCGCCAAAGACGACGAGCTCCGTGTCGAGGTCGTCGAGCACCTGCCGGTCGCTCAGGTACAGGCCGTACGTGATGTGCTTGGAGATCCACGCAAAGTCCTTGTGCGCGTCGAACAGGCCGATGGTGTCGGACGCGTTGCGCGCGTAGATCTTGCGGTACCAGTCCATGCCGCGGTCCAGGTTGGCGTCGTCGCACTGCCAGCCCTCGCGCGTGGACGAGTAGTCCTTGTCCTCGGGCCGCTCGACGGCGTTGATGGCGAGGATGGCCTCGAGGGGCTTGCACACGCCGACGATGGAGACGGCCTTGAGCAGGGCCTCGCGGAGCCGGCGGACGAGCGCCTGCCGAGCCTCGGACGTGCTGTACTGCGGCTGGCTGCAGAGGTGCTGGTACAGCTGCGAGGCGGCCTCCGGGTCCGGGCCGGCGACCATGCAGGCCGTCACGAGGATGAACCACCGCTCGTCGCCAAGCTTGGTCTTTTTGAAGTTGGTGGCGACCGTGTCGAAGAGACCGACCATGCCCGCGTCAGGTGTGGCGGTCTGGGCTGCTGAGGCCATGGTAGAAGATCTGTCGTTGGAATGCTGCAGACTGAGATGTCTCCGACCCTTGATGCTAAGCTGCTTGTTGCGAGAAGATAATACGGATAGCTTGGGTTTGTCACGAAGTGCCCTCTGTGCAACTGACTCAGTCACCAAGCTGGAAGGCTTTATGAGGCTTTGACGATGCCGCCCCGAGTTCCGGCTGATGTCAGATAGGATCGATCGTCCTCCGGCTAGATGCGTTGGCAGATGTGGTAGATTGCCGAGTGCAGCTCGTCCGTGTTGCATGAAGAACGGGATGCCGAATACCGGTGATGAGATGGTGAGGCCGGAGCGGGGGTTTCCTAGCCGATCTCACCGAGTTTGGGCAAAAGTCAAAGTTTATCGAGTAAGCGCCCCACCAGCTTGTGCTTCCTGCAAGAATCCTGCATTCCAGGACACTATTTTAGGATGAGTGAGCATCCTCTATTTGGGCAACAATTCGGTCACGTATCGAAAGCGGCAAATTAACTGAACACCTTGCTAACAAGGCATTGGCACTCTGGGACGTGCGGGGAGGCGATGGAAGGGAAGGGGAGAGAGAGTGGGCATCGGTTGTCTGGGCGTTTCCGGCATATCGGCCGAGCCTCCGTTGTGGCGTGGACTTTAGAGATAGACTAACAGAACTAATGCTTCACCAAATGACCACTTGAAGCACATATGTAGGTAGATAGCATCTCTTCCGGAGGCTCGATAGACCCCCCGACGTCCAACTTCCACTTCCCCGCGTCCCCGCCTCACGAACCTAGGTATATGGAGAACTTATCTTCATGATGGTATCAGGTACCGGTCCATGTGTCTCGGGCAGGTTGCTACTTCTTGAGCTAGCCATTAGACTACGTTGTTTGCATGTCCCATTTGCATCCCCAGAGACACAACATGAAAGAAGAGAGGTGAACCCTGAAGATCAACGAGTGTCTCCCCCTTTCCGCAGGCCCGGCTGTGCGTAGTGATATATTATGAGTTTAGACATGATCTTCACCTTCCTCCAAGTTTAATCGCGTCCGTAGCTGCTGCTGGTCACTGTAGATACCCCTCTCCCTCCCTCCTTGCCTTCATTCACATCCATCGCCAGACACCGAGCCATCCAGTCGCTTCCCAAAAGCCATGACAGCAAGCAGCGCAGAGCTGGCCAACGGCGTCGCCACCAACGGCGCCGCCGCGGCCGACAGCACCAAAAGTTCCCTCAAGAACATCCCCTGGGACCCTAGGATCGAGAAGGGATCCTTCAACATCCCGCCCGCCCAATTCCCCTCCACCACCATTCCCACGTCCACCGACGCCCAACAGGTCGCCAGTGACTTCCTCTCCACCTTCTCAGGCAGGCTCGCTGCACGGGACCATGCCGGCCTGGCCGCGCTCTTCACGCCCAAGGGGTACTGGCGCGACCACCTCTTCGCCTCGTGGGATCTGCGCACCCTCAAGGGCCCCGCCAAGATCGCAGACCACCTTTACGCCAACGCTGGCCGCTTCAAGACCATTGCCATAGACGACAGTGCGGCGCACCGCGCCCCGAGCATCTCGTCGCTGGATGTCTACGGCAAGTCGCAGTGCTTGTCCTTCTTCGTCACCGTGACCAACGACGTCGGCTCCGGCCGCGGCGTCGTCCGCCTCATCCCCACCGAGAGCAGCAACAGCAACGACACGACATGGAAGATTGAGACGCTCTACACCGTCCTTCACGAGCTCACGGGCTTCGAAGAGCCGCTGCGCGCCCGCCGGCCCCGCGGCGGCAACCACGGCGACGACCGTGACACCAAGAACTGGCTCGAGCAGCGCCTGGCCTCGCAGAGCTTTGACGGGGAAGAGCCCGCCGTGCTCATCCTCGGCGCGGGCCAGGGCGGGCTGACGTCGGCCGCGCGGTTCAAGATGCTCGGCGTGCCGGCCCTCGTGGTCGACCAGGAGGACCGCGTGGGCGACAACTGGCGCCGGCGGTACCGGCAGCTCGTGCTGCACGACCCGGTCTGGTTCGACCACATGCCCTACCTCGAGTTCCCGGCGCACTGGCCCGTCTTCACGCCCAAGGACAAGCTGGCCGAGTTCTTCGAGGCCTACGTCGCCCTGCTCGAGCTCAACGTGTGGACGCGCACGCGCCTCGTCTCGTCGGCCTGGGACGACGGCCAGCAGCGGTGGACGGTGACGCTGGAGCGGAGGTCGGCGGATGGAACGACAGAGACGAGGACGTTCCACCCGCGGCACGTCATCCAAGCGACCGGACACTCGGGCAAGAAGAACATGCCCGCCATCAAGGGCATGGACACCTTCAAAGGCCGGCTGTGCCACAGCTCCGAGTTCACGGGGGCGCACGCCGACGCCAGCGAGAACACGGGCAAGAGGGCCGTGGTCGTGGGCTCGTGCAACTCGGGCCACGACATCGCGCAGGACCTGTGGGAGAACGGGTACAACGTGACCATGGTGCAGCGCTCGTCGGCCAACGTCATAAGCAACGGGGCCATCATCGACATCGCCCTGGGCTCGCTGTACTCGGAGCAGGCGCAGGCCACGCTACCCGTCGACGACGCCGATCTGCTGCTCTGGAGCTCGCCGATGGAGTACTCCAAGGCCGTGCAGGTGCAGGTCACGCAGCTGGCCCTGGAGCGCGACCGCAAGCTCCTCGAGGGCCTGCAAAAGGCCGGCTTCAACCTCGACATCGGCCCCGATGGCGCCGGCATGTTCTTCAAGTACTTCCAGCGCGGCGGCGGGTATTACATCGACGTCGGCGCGAGCCAATTGATCATCGACGGCAAGATCAAGGTCAAGTCTGGCAAGGACATCACAGAGGTGACGCCCGACGCGCTGGTGTTTGAGGATGGATCCAGGCTCCAAGCCGACGAGGTGATCTTCGCGACGGGATATGCCAACATGAACTCGGCCACGAGGGCCATCTTTGGCGATGCGGTCGCGGACAAGACCTCGGATGTCTGGGCTTTCGATGAGGAGGGCGAGTTCCGAACAATGTGGCGTCGCAGCGGCCACCCGGGCTTCTGGTTCATGGGCGGAAACCTGGCCATCGCGAGGTACTATGGAAAGATGTTGGCACTTCAGATCAAGGCACAAGAGGAGGGTCTCATCAAGGATGTCAAGGCATAGACAGGCTTGCAGATAGGTAGATAGCAATGGAATTCGTCTTGAGCGCGGGGTATTGTGTACGCTCGTCTGGTCCCTATTGCTCAATGCCTAGCCCGGGAGCGGTCAGGCACGAATTGAACAGCTTCATGATTGATTTAAGAGCTGAAGTCGAGAATAGTAATCTCATATCGTATCGAGGGCCTTCTCGCAATCAACGGCGAGATGAGCATAGATGTGCTCGTCAACAGATAGGCAAAAAACTTACCTTGACATCCATAAGCGATGTTGTGTGTGGGTGCTTCATGTAGCCGTGGACCGACGCAACCCGGGTTGAAAGTGTTGCCAACTGGTGGTAGTCATATCTCAGGGAGGATCTTCGGTTGCAGTCGAGTTTCTGTTCCTTGTATGCCTCGTCTTCCGTTCATTCCTCTTCCAGTTCAAGAAGGTGCCGCTTCGGCTGTCTTCGCGATATCGCCCATCGCGCCGCCATCGCCCAAGGCTTTTCCCAGAGCCACAATTGTGTTCTCGTAGACGCGTGCAACATCCATCTCGAAAGGGTCGTCATCGTCCTCCCAGTTCGAGCTGGACATGTTCGAGTCGGTCGCTGCGCCGCTCTCCGTGACGTTACCGTCCGTCTCCTCCTCGTCCATATCCTCATCCTCGGGCTCGCGGCTCATGACATCCACAACCAGTACTCTCGTCTGCTCGACTACGCTCTTGCACCGCACCATGTCCGTCCGGCTGAGGCCAGACCTCAGCCCTCTCTCGAATCCCGGCAGTACCTCTTTCGTTTCGATATCTTCACCTGCCAGAAGACTGGCAAAGCAATGATCAAGCTTCCGAAGGGTGACAAACGTGGCGTTCGGGGAGGGCGGGAATGAGGTCATCCAGGTAAGGAATTCGTTGCTGATATTGAGGAAATAAGGTACTTGTAGGCTGGCTATGTACCGTATCCGTCAGCTGGGCTCCGCAGGGTCAGCATGGAGAATGGAGGCACACTCACGAGTGCCAGAGAGCCAGAGGATGTTGATCAGGCTGTCGAGGTCTTTGCACAGCTCGCTCAGGCTCTTGTAGCCGACGACATCGTCATCAGGCGACGATATGCTGTACTTCTTGACGTAGCGCCGGCTGATGTGCAGCAAGCGATCTTCGGCGTACCTGCGCACCTGCTCTTCCTTGGCTGATCCGGGCCTCAGCGAGTGGCCTCGGGGATGTGGCAAGCCAAGAGATGTGGTTGGCGAGCTTGTGCTAGGCGCTGGCGATGGCAGTGACTGTGGAAGGAAGCCACCCGGGGCGGCACTGGATGCTGTGCTATCTGCCATCGTGGCTGGGTCGTAGTCGAAGAGACAGGCACTTGTCGTCCATGTCGGTGCGATTGAAGAAGTAGACTGAGATGGCGTTAATGCTGTCGTCACTGGAAGTGTATGATAAGATCAGCCTTGGCTCTCCATCGCTTCCTAGGTATTAACTAGCGACAGCAACCCCACGTCATTGGGCAAATGGTGCCGTGTGGCCCCACTCCCAGTGTCCAGCCTTGCCTCGGGACCACCCCCAGAAATTTTATGCCATCATCTTCCCAAAAGCTTCAAGCTCACTCTTCCCATCCCCGTCATCACCTCCGGTCGCTTTTCGCATCACCACACAAACTCCACACAACACAACATGCCTCCCAAGAGAGTACTCGTCGAGACCTCGTCGCGGTCGCGCGGTGGCTCTAAGGGAGTCTTCCGCCAGACCTACGACACCCTGACCTCGGCCGAGAACGCCCCCGTCGTCCGCAGCATTGCTGTCTTTGGCGTATGTCGCATGCTCGCTCCCACAAGCTCTCTAGCTTGTTCCTCTGACTGCCAAATTGCTAACTACTGGAACAGGTCGGTGTCGCCATCCTCGCCAGCTCCTGGGCCGAGTACCTGCTGCCTCCGTAGGTCCCCTTTCAAGTCGGTGTTTTTGTCGCCAGAATACTCCGCTAACAACCCCTAAAGGATGAACTAAATGTCGCGAAATACCGACTCGAGAGTTGATGTCGAATCTCCTCATCCCACATACCCGAAACCTGTATTATATGATCGTCACGGCTGTACATTAGATGGAAGAACGATGGATGGGTCAGGGGTTCACTTTAGAGTGCTTGAACAGCAGGGAGCATGAATGACCTGAGCTGGGATCTAGGCTTAATACGACCAACCATGTCTTGCAACAAGATTTCCACATCTCGCAACCTATTCCATTATTTGTGCCGATTGGATGTCTTGCTGCAGAGTGTGCAAACATCCCCTTTCAGTCGGCGATCACAGACAGCCATTGACAGTTCTGTCTGTGGCTGGTGGACCTTGGCACAGTCCAATTCTTCACCTCTGCACGCCAATTGATATGTCTGTGGGCAAGGCGACGACATAGCGATAAAGGGAGTTAGTAGGGCCAGGAACAGCATGGCTCGGGGCCATCACTACAGTGGCCCTCGTCTCAGCCAGTGGTTCCATAAAGAGTGGCCAGCTGCTGAACGGGGCGGTGCTTTCCGAGTATCAGCTAACCCCAAGCTATACGTTGTATTTTGGGGGGCACTTTGGTGCAGATCTCCTTTGTTGTTTGCGCGCATGACTCGGCCTTGATCATCACCTTGTCTTGGTCTTGTCACCAAAACCAAGCCACCACAACACAGTGGAAATCCCGAGACAGAGTGAAGCAGCGCCATGTGGAAGAAATCAAGTACCTGACAACTGCACGAGCTCCCTCTTCAAATCGGACGAAAATGTTGGTTGAAACTGGCGTGCCATGCAATTCAACATTGCAGTCACTACCCTTCACGATTCTCCCAGTGAATGGGTGTGTTCATGAACATGAGACGATTGAACAAAGTGTTCTTTGTTTTGCAATGACCTGCCCATCTCACATTTCCTCACTGCCGATATCTTGAGCAAGTTCGTTCTGCTTTCTCGTTCTCATTTTGCGCACGTTTCATTTCGACATCAAGCCAACTACAACACCGATAATGCTTACCAAGCCTCGCCCAATCATGCTGCTCGTCACAGGAGCTCTCATGAGCCTCCTTCCCACTGCGCAAGCATACTGGATCCTCGGCTGTGGCCGCCCAGTTGTCACTGAGCGTCTTGACCCAATCATGCAGCCCGGCCAAGTGCCCTCGTCACACGTTCATGCTGTCATGGGAGGCAATGCCTTCAGCGCTGACATGCCCACCACCGAGAACCGCACTCAGGAGTCAAACTGCACAACCTGTGTTGTCACCGAGGACTTGTCCAACTATTGGGTTCCCAACTTGTACTTTCAAGATCCCAAGAATCACAGCTTCATATCCGTCAAGAATGCTGGTGGCATGAACATCTACTATGAGTAAGTGAAATCTGAATTTCTGAAGCAAATTTCGTCCACTGACGCTCACACCCCTTACACAGACAGCGCATTGACCCGCAAGATCCCCAGTACTCCTCCGGCATCCAGGCCTTCCCCCGGGGCTTTCGCATGGTCGCCGGCGATCCCTACCAGCGCAACATCTCCGACCCTCCAACCCTCGAGCAGCGGGCCATATCTTTCGCCTGCTTGTCTTCTACCTCTGGACCCCAGACCAACGACCTACCAGACAAGAAGTGCAATAACGGCCTGCGGGTGCAGGTGTCGTTCCCGTCATGCTGGGACGGCAAGAACCTTGACTCGCCCGACCACAAGAGCCACATGGCGTATCCTTCCCTCATGGACAACGGCATCTGCCCAGATAGCCACCCCATCCGCCTGATGTATCTCTTCTACGAGGTTATGTACTCCGTGGATCAGTTCGATCATCTCTGGACAGAGGGACAGGGAGAGCAGCCGTTTGTATTTTCGAATGGGTAAGCTGAACAACATTTCGACCTTTTTACCCCTATGTTGTTGGTTCATAGACTTCGAAGCTAACATGAGGCTTTTAGCGACCCAACCGGATATGGCCACCACGGCGACTTCCTCAACGGCTGGGACATCGCCCTCCTGCAAAAGGCCATTGACACCTGCGGCGACGAGACAGGAGGAGATATCCAGAAGTGCGAGGCGTTCAAGCCATATCTTCAAGATGCCAAAGAACAGAACAAGTGCAGCAAGAAGGCAGCAGTCCACGAGGAGGTGTCGGGCACCCTGAGCAAACTTCCTGGCTGCAATCCAATCCAGAATGGGCCGGAGAAGGCCATGCCACAAAAGTGTTGATCAGCACTGGTTCGGAGGAGAGCAATTGGGGCCGGGGGTTGTTTGCAACAAGGTCCATGTAATCCCCGTCATCCATCCGTCCCGGTACACCCACAAAAGAACATGCAGAGAAGACCTATAGCAAAGCTTGAAAGATTCAAGTACAGCATAGGGTTATACAGAGCATCTTTCCCTTTGTGAACCATACCCCATCAAGGGGCTTCGAAGCTCGGGCTAGACCAGAGGTCTCCAGAAATAACCGGGGCAACTGTGAAGGAAGTTCCATCAAGCATACTAACACTTACATAAGCACACAAGCATCAGTGGTTTAGTGGTAAAATCCTACTTTGCCATAGTAGGGCCCCGTGTTCGATTCACGGCTGATGCAAGCGTTGAGAATCCTACGGTTCTTCTCTTTTTGCCGGCCGTATATCAAGGTTCCATCCTTTTGCTTCCACAGAAACATTCTGGAGTCATCAGTCAGTCGAGTAGTGCGGGGGTTCATGTTGGTCTTTTTGACTTTGATGCACATGAGAACAAGATTGTAATGACCCATTGATGTAAATGGGGGCTCAGTCTCTGATTGAGTTAATTGAGGGAAGAGGAAGAAGTTCTACCCTTAACACCCAGTGCTTTGAGTCTTGAATCAAGAAACGCTGAATATTTAGAAGAGTCCCAATTATAACGAATGATTAAGTAAAGTAAACATATGAAAACGGTCAAGGCCAATGAGGCGCTCGCAATGAATGTAAAAGAGTTCCTGTCTCTACTCCTGCGCCCTTTCTCTTCGTCCAATGCAGCAATTTCTGATATAACCCAACGAAGAATGTACTATTGGCCCTTCCTTCCGCTTTCAACGGCGCGACTCAACCGTAGATCCAAACTCCGTCTTGACACGAATACCCGCACCGCCGCGAATCTGTCTCTCCAGATCCTCGTCGTCGTCATCGTGGTCAACATCTCGAAGCATGATGCTATCACCACGGCGAGGTAGTGCGCTCCTTGCCGCAGCTGCAGCAGAAGCAGCATGCTGATGCCATGCGCTGCTGCCGCTGGTCGGCGAGCTGCCCGAGTAGACTAGATCATCGTCCGCGGTGGTGCCGCCCGCGCCGCCGTGCGGGTTGAGGCTCTTCGTCGAGTTGTGCGACCAGGACGCCTTGTTCTTAACATGGTGCCTGGTTGCGGTGTTGCTGCCGTGGCTTACGAGTGTGACGCCGCGGCTGGTGGCCGAGCTGTGGAGGTTGCGCTTGCCCGTCGTATTACCCGATGATCCGAAGCCGCTGTTTGCTCCGCTCGATCCGGCGCCGGTGGTCTTGGTGGCGATGCGGGCAGCGATGAGGGTGCCCAGGGGCAGGATGATGACCACCGAGGTGAGGACGAGTGAACCGGGTTCGAACCAGACAGACTCGTCAAACTGCAGGCCGGCGAAGATGACTATGGAAAATGGAAAAGGGCCGTTAGCAAATGACTCCAAAGACAGTCATGGGGAGAAAATAGAAGATGGATACATACCAGGAACAATCATCAACACTCCGTTCGTCATGACAAGGACCTCCATGGCCGACGCACCGCGTGCAGAAGGCAGCATGCTACGGTGCTTCCACATGTGGTAGGCCAGCCTGGCGACGAAGAGCGCGCAGAACCAGACGACATTGGCCGTGCCGCAGATGAGGTCCGCCTTGCGCACCCACACGGCGCCGGTCTGAGGCGCGGCCTCGTCCGCCAGGACGGACTGGACCTGCAGCGCCGAGGACGCGGCCTTGAAGCCCAGCGCCAGCAGCACGAGGACGAGCGACGCGGCGACGGCGGCCATGCGCCAGCGCATCCGCCACAGTTGCACCATGGACCAGGCCTGGATGCACAGCGCCCACTGCACGAGGGCGGTCTGGAGCACGGCGCACAGCGTTGCGACGACCGATAGGCGCGTGGCGTCCGGGGTGGCCGGGGCGCCGGAGAAGAGGACGTAGAACTCCATGTACGAGGACTGGAACCACACGGCGAGCAGGGTGCAGCGGACGACCGAGAGCGCGAGGGAGGCGACGTTGACGCGGGCGGTGGTGGACTGGGCGATGCGCTGGAGCGGGGTCATGCCGAGCACGACGAGCAGCATGGCGAGGGAGGCGCCGATCTGGCAGGCGTAGGTGATGGCGGTGGTGATGGAGATGTGGTACACGAGGTCGATCTGGGGGATGGGGATGGGGTAGGTCTCGACGGTGCCGTTGGGCAGGGGGATGAGGAGGGGGATGGCCTGGGTGGATGGGTCGGCCATCTCTTCGGGAGTGAGAGAGGCCATTCTCCGTGATGTTGTGGCGAGATGACTGAGTGTAATTATGGATATCTGAAGCTGCTGAGAGGATGGCCGGTCCTAGGCTTGGAGATGTGTTGTTAGCATCGAAGTCTTCGACAGACGGCCCACGAGACGAGCAAAGTTGCGCTCGACGCCCATGCCAAAGAAAAGCTCCAATGACTGTGGTTCGTCAATGACTTCGAGGATGACTGCACAGATCAGGTGCACACAGATCCGGATGTAACACGGCAGATCTGATAGATGTCGTGCTACCCCCTTTTCTTCTCGATGAGGCAGTGTGCAGTTTCTTTGGCGGGGCGTGAATCGACGAAAGGGGGGAGATTGACTGACCTTGGCCCTTGGCAGTTGGCAGTTTTCTTGTGGTGAAGGCTGCTTGTCAAACTGCGATTGACTTTGACACTCTGAGGCTGGTGACTGCTTGCCGTGGATCGAGTGAAGAGGAAACGAAGATGTCCCAGAACTCGGCGAGATTGAAGAATGACAGAAGCAAGATCTGGAGTGAGAGTGCCTTGCAGCGATTTATTTGCCGTCTCCCCCTATCTTGCCTCATCACGGCCACGGTGCTTCAGCCCATTCTCTCTACCAGGGATAATGGTCGACGCGGTTCAGCTGTTTCATGCGTCGCCAAAATAGCTGAGAACTGACAGACGGAAGAATACGAAGGCCAGTCAATCGTTGGCAGCATTGGCTATATCAAAATAGCCGAGATGGGGATTGTCCGTTTTAGGTTTGGCTAGGCGGTGGATTCAGAGAACAATACTAAGCATCGTCAAAGAATCGTGGTGTTGAGGCGTGAGAACAATACTAAGCCGAGCCAGCCATTATCTCGCCACCCGCGTCACCTCTGGCTAGCCCGAATCTCATGGTCGACATTCTAAGAGTACCCTTCAGAAAAATCAAGGAGAGGTCGGCGAGCAAATGAATGTTCGACCTTTGCTCCTTCGGGAGGCTCCAATGGTAGAATCGTATGTGCCGTCCTTTCCCTCAAGCCCTATCGGCAGCGGCCGATACGCGCGCAGCGGGAAGGTATTTGCTTAGCATTGTCCTTCTTTTGCAACATGAGCCAGTTTGGAAGTATGCTTACTTAGTTTGCCTCGTATCTTCCAGTTCCGTTCAGGTCAAGAAGCGGTTCTCTGACCAACAAAGCCAAAGGGGTGATTCGGCCAGGCTCTTAAATCAAGCGATCTGGTCCTTTAATCATGGACCGCTTAAGATGGCATTTTTGGGTTTCCTCCTTGTGTCCCTAATAAGGTGGCTGCAGTCAAATGACTTCTGTCTATGATTCTGTATTTCCCAGTCTCATAACACGAACTCCTGTAGAACGCCGTGGATCCCCTCATAATCCCTCACAAACGAACGAAGATGCATTCTGCATTTTCAATCAATCTCCACCAGCGATTCTATGCCATATCTACGAACTGGCCGAGGTCGTCAAGGTCAAAGCACAGAAGGCAGATATACCACGGAGTGCCTTGTCGCATTGCGATTCACTGTCAAGACTGACAAGGACATTGTATTAGTTACTTCTGGCAGGCTATTCCACCACGAACAAGAGTCTGAGAGCAACTGAATCCAAAGAAGTGACTTATGCCTTGCCTGCAGGAACATTCTTGTGCCTCTCAGGCAGCAATGCATTAGTGGCGTACCTGCATATGCACTGCCTCGAAGGTTCAGCCTCGCCGCTGACCCACGTCAGGTTTTAGGTGCATATCATGCTGGCCTCCATGGTCTTTGTTGACACCCTCTATCTCAGTCATCTATGCATTGAATGGTCACTTTCTATTTTCCATACAACAGCCTCGTTTACAAGCAACCTCGTTTTCAAAGCAACCTCGTCTCTCGTCAAAGGCGCGCGCAGCCCGCCCCCAGGATCACAAGTCCTCCCATCAATGGCCGAAACCACTCGAGGAGTCGTCGAGGCGAGCGAAGGGGTCCGGCTGAATGAATGGACGACAAACAGACTCAGCGCGGTCCCCAACTACACTTATTGCCGCCTACCTCGCGGCGATTACGTGCGCTATCTCGTCCTGAACAGCGGCGTAGGAGACGAGCCCCTGACAGCACAGCTGCACGTTGCCCGCCTGGGCAAACTAAGCAGGGCCGAGGCACTCTCGTACGTCTGGGGCAGCCAGGAGAACTTGGCCACCATGACCTGCAACGGCAAGAAGGTCCAGATCACGAGGAACCTCGAGCGCGCACTGCGCACAGTGCGTCTGCCGCACAAGACGCGCCGCCTATGGGTCGACGCCGTATGCATCGACCAAGGGAACCTGCGGGAGCGTGGGCACCAGGTTGGGCTCATGGGCGACGTCTATAGCCTCGCTAAACGGGTCCTGATATGCATGGGGCCCGACGAACATGACGACGGAAAGCATGTGGCCTCGCTTCTCCAAGACGTCGACCGCGTGATCCAAACGGTTCTGGGCTCTGATCTTCCTGTCGAGGACCATGCCTTTCCATGGCCCGAGCCTGGTAACATGCTAGTTCATGATGCGCGCTGGGTGTCCTACGATCGTCTTTGTAAATCGGAGTGGTTTGAGAGAGGATGGGTCGTGCAAGAAGCCGCGCTGGCACGAACAGCACAAGTCTTTTGGGGATCGAGTCAATTTGATTGGGACCACGTACTCCAGACTGCCAGCTGGGAATTGACGAGAGTTCGGCCGATGACAGGCGAAACCAGAAGAAATGATTTTACCTGGTCACATTTGATTCCGTTTTCAACTCGGAATGATATACTTGCCAGTCTGCTCGGAATCCCAATAAACCAGGGAATGACTTGGCCTATGATACTATCTATCAATCAATCACTACGGCTGTCTGATGAGCGAGATCGTATCTACGCATTCATCAGTTACGGCAACAAGTTTGCACTCGATTATTGTTTCAAGCTAGACCCAGACTATGCTTGTTCACTCACAGATACCTATCTGCGATTCGCAAAGGACTATATAACAACAACTGCCGACTTAACGCTCTTGAACTTCGTCAATACAGCGCCTTCAGCTCCGGGCTCCGTTCTACCCTCTTGGGTTCCACGGTGGAATGAGCAAGTATCAGGATTAACGCTGTACAACCTCAATCTGACCAGCAGGGATAATTATGCTTGGAGGCCAGAAATTGAGCAGGACAATAGCCTGGTGGTTCGAGGCGTCTTGGTTGACGAGATCGAGATCATCAGCGATTGCCTGCGCCGCCCAGAACAGCTGGAGCAAGATGTACTTGCAGCTGGCTTAGCTCGGTTTTGGAACAGGATCACAGGACTCGAGAATATTGATTTCGCGTATGGAAACGACTCACTGCACCTGGCATTTCTCGACTGCCTCCTGATGGGCTTCCCACCTAGTGGGCCAGCATCCGGATGGACAAACTCACGCAGCTCCTTTATGGAGTTCCTGCAAGAGCTAGGGGCTGACTTTGGTGGCCGTGACATTGGTTCCGGTTCTGGCCTCCCTGACGGCAACGTTTTAGCCACCATGACAGTCCTTCAGCAAGTCTGCCGCGGCAGAGAGCTTGCGTTGACCAAGCGTGGCTATTTCGCCCTTGTCCCAGAGGCTGCGAGACCAGGCGACCTCTGCTGCATCCTTTTTGCCTCCAGTTTGCCATACATCCTTCGGCGTACAGGGCAAAAAGAAAGCACACACCAGTGCGTTGGACCGGCCTATATGCCTGGGAAGGTGTCTGGCTACTCATCAAAGTGCGACAACTACGTGTCCTTTCACGGCTTTGGCACTGAGAAAAGTAAAGACTGGGTGGACTGGGACGTTGAAGAACATGATATCCTCATTTACTAAGCCTTAGCGGCAGTTTGCATCAACGGGACATCATTGGCGGGCGGGCATGAGGATTCTTATGATAGATTGCAGGTCAGTCACAACACATCACGTCCCAATGGCCATCTGTGGTACATCAGATCAGGTCAATGTATATTAATAGCTATACAATATGACTACTATTAATAAATCAGTTTGCAACCCAAATTCTGCTTGGAGGGAGTGTTGCTTGAAGCAGCGAACCCGTTGGCCTATCTGTTCGATCGATTACTGTATGCCTGGAGTTGAGTCAAGCTGTGTAGTTGTACGTCTTTGTCTCTTTCTTCAGCTAGGAGTGTGGTTTTCAGTATGGTATTTCAGTGTAAACCTTTCGGGCATACTTAGTTTGTTTTCATGAAGGTTCAAACCACTAATGTGTTAACAAGAAGCTGCTGTCACTATTCAGGATACATATGGACAAATCACAGAGTGATAAATACTCCATGCATGCCACAGCACACAAAACATACCACATCACACACATCATAAATTCACATCCATTCACATTCAGAAGTACCAGAACAGTCTTTCCAAATCAAAGATCATAAACCATATGACATTGTCAGCCTTTCCAAATAATCGCACAGGAGAGATAAGTTAGAGCTGTGGTTAAAAAAGAAAAAGAGAAGGATGAGCAGGAAAAGATGTGCGATGAATCACAGACAGCGCTTTCGCCCTTTGCCAGACAAAAAAGCAAAGACGTTGGTTTTTCAGGTCAAACCGAAACAAACACAAAACAACAGCAGCATCAAGTATGAGCAGCAGAGCGCACAGCAGAAAAAAGCAAAAATAGACGGTAGGGGGTAAACCCAGCCGTCCACCGCCGCCACCGACATAGTTGACAAAACGGAAAAGCAAAAACACCGCATGCGTGTCGCGAGCCTTTCCCTCTCTTGAGAAACCACCAAGAAGAGGTCGTCAGGAGAAGGGGCGCGAGAGGTCAGAAACACCACAACCCAACACAACCCAATCGCAAGGGTTCCCCTTTCCATCACCGAAGCCCCGCCACCGTGCCGCTCGCTCCAGCACCAGCCGCCCAACCCAAGGAAAACAGAAAGAGCATCGTTTCTTTTTTTGAGTGAGAAAACAATAGATACACGGGAAAATATTTCCTCCGCCGGTAATGCCAGGACAAAAAAAGACAAAGGAGCACCGTGGGAAGAACCACCCCAACCCCTGCCCCCCCAAAAGATTACGTTCCCAGAAGAGCAATGCAATAAAGAGTCTGGGACAGTGTGATCAGCCTTGCTTGTTACAGACGAGGCTGCCATCAGCATCCAGCCCCCTTTCTTCGATGAGCTGTATTAACATACGCCTTGCTGTCACTTATCCAGACCCGTGTCTATCGACTCAACCCGGATGCCTCCGGGCATCGCCAAGAGAGGATCGAGGTAGGCTAGGCCAGAATGTGGAGGGATCCAGATGAGTGTAGAATGTGTGATGAGTATGAAGCAAGGCACGCCGTAAACATGGCAATGAAAGGCGCGCGACCACCATCCCGGACCAACGTTGCGAGGCATACCCAAACATGCTGAGCCTTTGATGAGATGGTGTCCTTCTGGACCATTGCCAAAAGTGCGGGAACGAGTTGAAAATGATGCGCCTTGACCAGATATATGTGTAGGAGTTATGTCGAGAGTAAGAAAATGATGATGGCGTGACGATGGAACCATGTAGAGCAAAATGAGTCCTCTAGTGCATGCAGTGAAGCAAGAGGTTGTGAATCTACTCGGTCGCATCTCTGATCAAAGCCAAGCGTGGCATAGGGTGTGAAAATCAGGAAGATGCAGTGAAATGCGTGATGGGGCCTGCACCGCGCAGGTAAAGTGCATGAAAACCTCAACGCCGTGACGAGAATACTTCAAATTAGGTAGTCGAGCAGATCCTCGAGGGGATCCGGTATGAGATCGGGTTGGTCGAAGCACTACTCGCCGGTGCCAATCTCGCCAGCGCCCTCCATGAAGGCACCCGTGTTGAAGTCAAAGGTGGGGTCCTCGGCGTTGTCATGCAGGAATGAGTCGAAGTCGAAGTCGTTGAGGACGTTGTCCGACGTGAGCGGGTTGGCAAAGTCCATGGCGCCGAAGTCCTGCATGTCCGTCAGCGAAGGCGGTTGCTGGATGTGGAACTCATCAAAGCTTACCAGAGGAGCTTGATCCATGAACGAGGTCTGGCTGGGGTCGGTCGGGGGCTGCGAAGGCGGGATCGGGGCGGGTGCTGCGGCCGGGGGTGCCGGGGCAGCAGGCTGGCCGTTGACCGGAGCAGCGCCGGCGCCTGCGTTCTGACCCTTGTTGAAGTTGGCGGCAGGATTGACAGGCGTCATGGGTGTAGCCGGTGTCGCCTCCGCCTCGGCGGGAGCATCGGCTGCAGGGGTGGCAGCCGCGTTGAGGTTGGAGTTCGACTTCTTCTGTGACGCCGCCTGTCGACGACTCTTGTCAGTTCGTTGTATCGCGGTAGAGGGACAGGGTGAGATGTGCATTACCTTGCTCTTCGACTTCTCGCTCTTCTTCTTGGGGGCGGCCTTGTTGGACTGCTGAGGCGTGGGCGGCGCAGCGTTGGTCGTCTGCGGCGACGAGGTATTCCTCTGGTTGGCGTTGGCCGCAGCAGCTGGTGCTGATGGGGGCGGCATGGAGCGCTGTTGCGGCGTACCCTGCACAGACTGAGCTTGAGGGCCCTGGGGTCCCATCTGGGCCCCGTTGGGGCCTCCTTGTTGCCACTGCATCTGCGGGCCGCCCTGGCCCTGCTGCGGCGGTTGCTGTCCTTGCTGTGCAGCAGCGGCCTGCTGCTGCCGGGCCATCATCTGCTGCTGGTGCATCGGACCGGCAAAAGGCTGGCCCGGGTGGGCATTGGGAGGGCGCATGCCGTTCATCTGAGCAGCAACCATGTTGCCGTCCATGTTGTTCATGCCCTTGAAGAAGTTGGGGGCCATGTTGGGATCCATCGTGGCGCCCATAAAGTTGACAGGGTTGGGCGAGCCACGCGACTGTGCGCCCTCTGGCAATGGCGAACCCATGCCGCCCTGGCCCATCTGGGCGTTGCGCTTCATTTGCTCAGCCGGGTTCGGGGAGGCACCAGACCGAGGACCCTGCGGGGATGTTCCCTGGAAGGGCTGGCCGTTAGGCCCTTGAGGACCACCTGGACCGGCCGGGCCGGGCTGACCATCAGGACGAGTAATGCCCATACCGTCCTGCTCCTGGCGAGCCATCATCAGTCGCTTCTTATTCTGCTGCTCGAGGAGCATCAGCTGCATCTGATAGTCCTGTAGAGCGTGGTTGCTTCCGCCGGCAGCATTGGCGCCGCCGGGACCGGGTCGCATGCCGCCGGGGGCCATCTCACCGGCGTTGTAGTAGGCGGTGAGAGCGGCGCCATCAGGCCCCTGAGGAACCATGGGCGAGCCTTGACCCTGGGGAATGGGTGCGTTGGGCATGGGCTTGTTGGGAAGCTGGTTGCTGTGGTGGTGTTGCAAGTTCTGGGCGTAGGTCGCGATAGTCTTTGCCTGTACGGCTGGTGACTGGTTCGTGAAGGTCTGCAGCTGATCAGGGTTCAGCGAGCTGGGGTTGATGCCGTTTTGCATCAACATTTGCTGAACCTGCTGCGTGCTAGGGGGCATCTGCATCTGTTGGCCCGGCATCCCCTGAGCACCGCCTGGACGTCCGTTGGGCACCATGCCGGCCTGGTTGGGGTTGAAGGCGCCAGCATCAAGACGTGGGCGCTTCGATGGTGAGGGCGCGTTGTCGGCGGAGCTTGGTGACGAGGGTCGTTGCCGGTTGCCATCCATGTCGGAAGGATCGCGCTGCATCTGACCTCCCTGCTTCTGTTGCTGGAGGGCCTGCATGGCTTGAGGACTGAAACTGACAAGTTAGCTTCTAAGCCGCTGACGACGGTGGGACTAGCAGACGTACTTGTTCTGGCTGTTGGCGAGAGCAGCGCGCTGCAGGTTGTTACCCTGGGCCTTCATATTCATCATGGCGCCGTTGGGCATGTTCCGCATCATGTACTGCTGCTGCTGGGAGAAGTCCGGGCGCATGTTGCGCAGCAAGTCCTGCTGCGCGACCTGCTTCATCCGAGATTGTTGCTAGAGAATAGTTGAGCGACAAGTCCGGCTTGTGACTAGAGCTCGAGTGAGTGAGTGAGTGAACATACCTGAGCGTGGTTGACATATTGGTTGACTTGATTGCTGGCACCCTTGCCGCCCTTCTGGGCGTTGAAAATGTCCCAGAAGAGACAGAACCAGTCGTAGAGAAAGCAACTATCGGCAGCAGGGGTAGGGATGTTGGGTGCGGGGAGGTCATCGGGACGCTTGTCGATGTCGTCCTTGGAGTCGGTGTCCATGGCATCATCGCCGACGCCGTTGCCAATGACGTTGCCATTTTCGTCGCGACGACCGCCCGGGCTGTCCTTATGAACCTTGATTTGCTGATCGCTGCTGAGCATGGCTCTGGCGCAGTCATACATGCCGTAGCGGAGGAAGTATTCGTAGATGTAGGTATTGAGCAATGCCCGGTTGCTGTCGTTGGACTGGAGCTGCTGTCGAGGTCCACCCTGCGGGACCATTGCGCCATTGTTCATCATAGCCATTGGGTTGCCGACAGGACCGCCCATGGCCTGCATGTTCGCCATGTTGATGTTGTTCATGATTGCGACGGGTGGCGAGTGGGCAGACAACGTCCAGTCGGCCGGTACCAGAATCGATCACCCCCTGCTACCGAGCAGAGTAAATGGAAATAGTGTCAAGGCGGGTTGGGCGCGCAAGACAAAAAGACCCTTTGTGTTCTTATCGAGAGCTCCCAAAGAGTCCGTTCAGTGGTGGTCAGCCACTGGTGGCACCGGTGGCAGGCACGCGGTGCGCTGGAGATCTCGCGGGGGGCGGATCTCTGCGTCTGGAAGAAGCGGTGTTTTTGGGTCCGAAACCGTGCGGAGGCCAGCAATAGGACACCGATCGCGAAGGGCGTGGATCTGTCGCGAAAGGGCTATCGCTCGAATGATCGAGGATGATCGGGAGATGGAAAGAAGCCGGCGACGGAGTCTGGGAGGAATTGTCGAGATGCGAGAAGGGGAGAGGGAGAGAAATGGGTCGAGCTGCGGCGATGGTCTCGCTCGCTGGGGGGTGGTGACCACTGTGTGGGTGGGTGCGCGAGAGACACTGGGCACTGTGCTAGACAGCTGTGCGAGTATGTAGCCTCCGCCCTTTTTCTTCCTTTTTCTGTGCTAATCTGAGCGCCCGCGTCCGTTCGCGCACTGGGACTTCGGGGGCCGATCCGGCAAGGTCGAGAAATCCAACCAGCTCCACGATGCGCACATGAAAGAAAATTACCGGAGGCGACGAGGAGCAGAATCGGTCGGTCTGGGAAGGGAGTCGAGGGAGAAATATTGAGGAGGTAGGAAAAGGGAAAATGGAGGAGGAGGGAGGAAGAGATGGGGTTGGGAATTTCCCAATTTTCGGGGAAGGTCAGTCCAGTAGAGAGAGACGCTGCAAATGCTACGAATAGGCTCTGGCTACGGTGCGGTACGGTACAGTGCGCAGGCCTTGCCAGGCTTCAGAAGAGGAGAGACAGCACAGTGAGAGAGCAACACCACGGGGGGTGGGAGGGCACGTCAAGACATGGTGGAGGCGACACGGTCATCGAGGTAGGTATCGGGTCGGTCCAGGGGTGGGCGAGGAGAATGAGCATTGAGATGGAAAAAAAAGGTGGGAGGGGATCCGCCGCGCGCACTTCTCAGAACGCCGGCACATTTAAGTTTACGTGGTTTGGCGTGGGTCTCTGGTGTTCAATCACACTACTGTCCGCGTAGATCTCATACTGGCGCCTGGAAGTTCAGGCTGCTAAGGCATCATTTCATCGCCTCAGGCAGGAATGTAGCCAGAAAAAAAGGGCTTGGCACCTAAAAAACGACAGGGCCAAAGGTTAGGGATCGCGCTGGGGAGCGGGCCTGGAGCGCATCGCCATCATCGAATGGCATCAATTGACGAGGGCGGTAGAGTGGGATCTCAGAGCGAGGGCCGGTCCTGCCATTGGCGTCGTTCTCTGCTAGGCAACGTGTCCAACGGTCTCGGAAGCTTACAGGTGGCCGTTTGCGCACATTCGCTCGTCAATTCTCAAGTTCTTCTCGTCGTGACAACCCAACAGCTCTGCGAGAAAAACAGCAGACATGCCATGGGCCATCGCGGCATGTACTTGTATACTGTGCGACAAAGCAACGCAGGGTCGATAGGCGATCATCACAGGCAGATGTCCGGTGCCCAGGTCGGTGGTACCGTGCCAGATCTGGCTGGCTGCTGCCCTGTAACTCTGTGGAGTACCTCCAGCTGTCAATTCAAGGTGGCCCTCACCGAGAAGGGCAGCCTTGAAGCCACCAAGCCCACTAAAACAGCCGCCCGCCCTCACGTCTCAGTGGTCGAATTGGGCAATTTACTGTGAAATCCAGTTGTAATTTCCTTGGGCTCATGAAATTTCCACTAGTTTGAATCCCAAGATTATGCATCCTGCGCGGCAGGCAGTAGGCTGGAGAAACAAAGAGAAACCTCTGCAAACAATGCGTTTGTCAGAAAAGACAGGAAGGCGAAAATGGGAGGATGGCCTCATTGAGGCGATGTTGTCGTGCCCTGTGGCCCAGTGCCCTTGATACTGTGCCGGAGAGCTCGGGCAGCCATGGGGTCAGTCAGACTCTTTCTCTCCCCCTTGCTCTCGATGCTGCCCGTCAGCCCTATCGCGCTTCTGGTGGCGTCTGTCATCACCCACACACCCTCAATCACCTGGACAGCGGGGCTCTGACTCTTTTCGTTGCATGTACAATGACTTTTTGCGCTGCCTAAACAGTCTTTGTTCTCGGTGTAAGCATTGTGCTGCAACCCGGAGAACTCGGCGTTTCGGCCATTGGTCTGGCTCAACCCAGAAAGGTTGCATGTCACTGGTCCGTAACTACGTAAGGTAGTTTGCCCGCAAAGGATTCGCCGGCAAAGCAGATCCAACTCGAGCTATGAAACTTCATGGAAAGTGCTCTATGAGAATGAGAAGTACATTGCTCATACTCCGTGCTTGCATGCCTTTGGTGAAAGGCTTCGGCAGACAGAACCCGGTGTCTACCCTGAACGCAGCGCACATACGTACAGTGCCGGATCCGCACCGATCGGCTTTGCACAGAGTTGTACCTTGCATTAGCAGCAAACTTTACTCCTCGCACACAAACAAATTCCCTGTTGCCCAAGTCTCTGATCTCTGGTTGTGCTCGAAATGCAACAGATCCTAAAAGCAGATGCGTCCGCAATCAATTGCAACCTCTTCTGGGAGAAGTCTACAAGTACCTACGATCATAGCTCCCGCCTGGGGCATTTAAGCTTTTAGGGAGAGCCCACCCAGCTAAAGGCGTTCCGCCGTGTGATCTACCCGCCCGCCTGGCGGTTCATCCCCACTATCCGAACCGGGCTTGGGCCTCGGGCCTGCCTTGGTGGGTGCGCTTGCGGGGGTTCATCACTCAGCTGGAAGAACGGCGGCGGGGCAACGCCGGGGACATCAATCAT
This sequence comes from Thyridium curvatum, assembly GCF_004353045.1. Classification (NCBI taxonomy): domain Eukaryota; kingdom Fungi; phylum Ascomycota; class Sordariomycetes; order Thyridiales; family Thyridiaceae; genus Thyridium; species Thyridium curvatum. Next base: position 165,397 of record NW_022156836.1, on the reverse strand, counting down.
ACTCCAGAGCTACCTAAGTATGATTCAATGACAGTGAATGACCTAGGTAGTACGAGTACCAGTGTAAGAAGACGATTGAGAAACGGTACGGGGAGAGTGGTGCGAGTGATATCATGTCATTCGAAAATCAGTCTCTGTCCCTGCCATATGGGAACTTCTCTATGAAATATTGTGACTCTTTCCACATTCGCCCACATGTCTTAAATCGTCGAATGAGGTTACAACGTCCTGAATTCCAGTGCCAGAGAGGAAAGACACGTCATCGTAGCGGTTACCTCTATTGTGAACGCCTCATGCTGAGCAGAGCATTGCAAAGCAGCAGAACGCTAGCCCGTTGACCGCAACCTAGGCATGAACACCACGTGCTGCACAAGCTAGAGAACAATACAACCGGCTTGTATGATCGGGTATGTAGTGAAGGTGACCCGTCACCCTTCCAATATTATCTCTCATCAGTCATCCTCCGGCGGGAGCTCGTCATCGATATACCGGATCAGCGATATCCGCATCTCGGTCGTGTCGTTGCCCCTCAGAACGTCGCTGATGAAATGCGCCTCGACCTGCATCTGCACCATCTCCAACGCGCCTCGCAGCACGCCGCAGAAGATATTCGAATACCACAGCTCGTCCTGCGCCCGGGCGTCGTCTGGCAGCTCGACAAAGTCGGCCAGCGGGTTCTCGTCAAACACCAGCGAGAACTGCTTGCTGTCGCTCGTCCAGTTGGTAATGGTGGGTGTGATATTGAGGAAGATCTTGAAGCCGACCTATTGGTTTGACAATCATCGATTAGCCTTCGTCGCCCCTTATTTCCATGCTGAAGAGGCAGTAGTGTGTATATGGAATCCCCCAGGCGGCTTACCTTGGAGATCATCTCGGCCGTCTCGCGAAAGTTGGCGCATCGCTTCATCGTGTTGGACTTGGCAAGGTAGTCTTCAATGAGCCTGAGGCCGATGTTGTAGCCCATCTTATCGAGCTGCTTGTTGACCTCGACATAGTCGCCATCAAAGTCCTTGCACAGCTGGGCCACGATGGTGCCGTAGGTCAGGGTCACGAGCTCGGCGTTGACCTTGTCGATCCGCGTCCTGGTCGCATGTTAGACACGTCCGCAACTTGCTCACTTCCGGCGTGTGCCTGGCTCGGTTTATCTTACTTCCAGATCCTGTCGGGGCTCGTTAGTATTGGGTCTTGGCCCAAGTTAGGAGGCACAGGGGTTGACCGACTCTTCGCCCACACGGGCTGCCTTTGTGGCCGACATCTTCAATCGCGTGCTCGGTTATCTTGCCACCATGGGTCTTTGAAGCGCGCTGCGCTGAGCCTCGATATCACTTCTGCGCAGAGGTAGCAGGGTAGCCAAGCGTTGTCGTCGGTGCTGTATATTGGTTTGTTGAAAACAGTCTAGGCGGTATCAAGGAGGTTCAATGCGCCCCTCGCAGCTAAAACGGAGCCTCAACTCGTCGGCACTGGACCCCCACCAAAGCAGCATTGAGGGTCGGCCAGTCGGCGCAAAACCCCACCGACCACATGCAGACGCAGTGCTGGCGCTGAAAGGCCAACAAGGGTTGGAAAATTAATTTTCCTAGCCATCGGATTTTTGGTTGATTGCCCAGCCTCGATTGCTAGCATCACCACCAGATTGAAGCTTTGTGCTCGAGCTAGAGATATCGGCGCAACAATTGCAGCGCATTATCGCCCAGATCTTTGTTGGAAACCCGGTTTCAATTTCTTATTCAAGGTCATCACTTTGTCTTTCCGATCACAAAGACGTAGCCATGTCAGAAAAGAGGCGCGCGTCTAGCGACGCGGGCTCATCGCAGCTGGTGGTCAAGAGGCCGAATCTGGGATCTGGCGCATTGACAAGGGCCAATGCCACGTCGAGCTTGGTGCAGGCGGTATGTCTATTCTTTAAATGCGAGAGATGATCCAATGCTGACCTCTGTTGATGTAGGCGCCGAGGACGAGCGGGCTCCAGGCTCCGGTGATGGAATTGACCGGCCATTCGGGCGAGATCTTTGCGGCGAAATTCGACCCTTCCGGTAACCTGATCGCGTCGGGGTCCATGGACAGGAGCATCAGTACGTTGCTTTTATATATGGATAATGCTGGGTCTATGTGGCTGACGGCATCTAGTGCTCTGGCGAACGTACGGCGACTGCGAAAACTATGGCATCCTCAACGGCCACCGAGGCGCGGTGCTGGACCTACAATGGTCGCGCGACTCCGATATTCTCTTTTCCGCTTCGGCAGATATGCACCTGGCCAGCTGGGACCTCACATCCGGCACGAGGATACGGCGGTACGTAGGGCACGAGGAGATCGTCAACACAATGGATATCAGCAAGCGTGGAGAGGAGATGCTTTTCAGTGGAAGCGACGACGGCACAATCGGCATCTGGGACCCCAGGACGAAGAAGGCGGCCGACTACATCGAGACCGACTTCCCCATCACGGCGGTCGCCATCTCCGAGGCGGGCAACGAGATCTACTCTGGCGGGATTGACAATGACATCAAGGTGTGGGACGTGCGGAAGAAGGCCGTCGTTTACTCGATGCTCGGCCATCAGGACACCATCACCAGTCTGCGGGTGTCGCCCGACTCGCAGTCTCTGCTCTCGTACTCTATGGATTCTACTGCCCGGACGTGGGACATCCGGCCGTTTGCGCCTACCGAGAGGCATATCAGGACCTTTGACGGTGCTACTTTTGGGTTTGAGAAGAACCTGATTCGCGGCAGCTGGGACTCGGAGGGAAAGAAGATTGCTGTCGGTGGAGGCGACGGTACGGTTGTCGTGTGGTCCAACGACACGGGCAAGCTGCTGTACAAGCTGCCTGGCCACAAGGGCACAGTCAACGTCGCCGAGTTTGCGCCCGGTGCTGAGCCGATTAGTAGGTTGAACCGCACCATCATAGCCAGGCTTCTTCTTTGCTGACTTTCTTGACAGTTCTTTCCGCGTCGTCAGATCGGAACATGCTCCTGGGCGAGCTGAAATGAGTCGCACTTGGAACACGAGAGACATGACACACCACATTGGCGATAAGCAGCGAACACAGCTGCTGCATCGCGCTCTCCTCTTGGCATTTCATCCTATAGTACTTTTGGGGCCTGGTCATCAAAAGGCCTGCTTGAGGGTGGCTGTGACCAAGCCAGTGGCCATCTCGAGCCTGTGCTTTGCGGAAGGGGATAGATCGCGCCGAGGCTTGTTGGACGGGAGGAAGAGTGGTCAAGGACCAAACGACGCCACATTACGGGACGTACGGACACGAGCTTGAACTTATCGTTGATCAAGGGCTTGATACAGTGGGCCGTAGAAGTGGCCAGTCAAGTGCGGTAGCATTGCAGAAACAGAAACAGAAGCGACAGCGATGTACCTTATCAAAAGCGAGGAGGCAGAGCTTCACCTTCCAGAGCCTTCCGATCGATAAGTCCCGGTTAGCAGGTAAAGGAGACAGCTTCGCAATGATGACAATCAATAAACTGTCTAGGCAGTTCAGTTCCGCGTCCCTTGGCTGGACTGTGCAATTTGTCGATGGCTGTGCTTTGTGCTATTTCATCCCTAGGATGGTAGTTTGCCGTGCTCATTTCCAGGCCTTCGCTAGCCTTCCTTCGCAGGACAAACTGCTTTAATTCACTCGAAAGCTAGGTACCTGGCTCCTGTCAGCCTTTATTGGGTGATAGGTAGAGGTATCATCTCCAATCTCCCTCCAGGGCGCGGTCCCTGCCATGCAAACATCAGGCCTTCTGTATCGTATCGATTTGCTGCCGTCGTGTCGCACTGCACCTCACTGCCAATCCAGGAGGATGCCACACTAATAATCGAGAGACCCCTGTTGAGGCCAATCCAAGACCACCGTCCAATCCGTGGCCTCCGCTCAACGCCAACCCGAAACACGGGGTGCGCAGAACAAACCCCTGCCTTGTCGACACTTTCAATGCAAAACACAGAACCCCCGTCGCAGGGGCAGCCCTCGCGGCCAATCACCAGGCCTGGCTGCATCCTCCCTGTCACAGGAGCTGACAGCAGGAAGAGCTCGGACACACCAAGGAATCCCATTCCCTGGCTGCTGAGCTCCCTCAACAGGATCAATGAAGCTCGCTAAATGGGTAGCGCGATGCGCGAGTGCAACGCACGTCCACTGCCCTGCCTGGCTTCGAAACGAGGGGGACATCTCAGTGAGAGACATGAGGATATCCTGCCTAGCCTCGCGACGGCTGGACCCTCGACCCCGGACGGGTCAGCAAGCAGAAGCGAGCGCGCGTGTGCTCAAGCTGTGACAGCGGCCCGTGTGTGCATGCACATAGGTACGTTCTAGTTGCAGGCGGCACCTGCTCCGTCGGTAGGATCTCTCTGGGATTGAACGGGTTTTGCTGGCCTTCACACCCATTCATCCTGCTTCTCTCTATCTCTTAATTTGTATTCTGTAACCGTGCATGTGGCTGGCACACCACACACACGCCTTGGACTTTTTCTTTTCTTTTTTTGTGGTTGTTTGTTCCTGGTTCTTGTTCCCCGGATCGACTGGTTCTGGCTGGCCGGCTCGTTGCACCTCTCCCTCTCCTTTCGTCGTGCTTCTTCAGGAAGACCCCAATACCTAACTCATTTCTTGCATTTACGCATTCTCGTTCGCTCGATTAGTCCTTTTTTGCTTTTTCTTGCCTTCTCTCAGCCTCGATACCAAGCCCTCCAGGTTGCTCTGCGAGCACTAGATCCATTGGTCGACACTATTTCTTCAATCTCATTTACCATCTCCCTCCCTGGCGTCCGCCGCCCTTCCCCGGGTCGATAGACTGGAGGTGACTAGCGCACCCGTTCACCTGTCTCTTCTTCCCTTTGCTTGCGACCTGTTGGATGGAGATTGGGCTGCATTAGTTAGTGGGTGGGAGGATATCGATATTACGACGAGCAGTCCGGGTTCCTCTCGTATTCATTTGTCGACGACAGCCCTGCCTGAAACCGGACCCGTAGCACTTGGAGTGCTGGTCATCCATCTCGCGACTCTGTTCTTTCTACGACTTGGACAACAAAACCTGTCTGTACTGCTCAGACCCGGGCCCATCTCTTGGCCAGATCCAAGTCGACCACATCCACGACCACACCAGGCCACCTCGATCAGACCGTCATGACCACTGGGCCTCATAGATAACACGACGCCCCTCCACGACACTTACAACACCGCCCGGCCCCCTCCGTCTCCACGATGAACCTTCCCTTCACCGTACCCCGTCCCAACATGGCCTCCCTTCGCAACGCCAGGGCAAACTTCCTCCGCCGCGGTCCGGCCGCGGGCAACGACAGCGATGCGCACCACGACCTGGAGCGGCAGTCGAGCAGAGAGCCGCTGTCGCCGCGCCAGGAGCCGGAGATGCAGGAGCGCGCCGCGGCCACGGCGGCCAGGTCTCTCCTGGGCGCCCACCTGGGCGGCGGCCGCAGCAGCAGCAACAGGCCGTCCTTCTTCAGCCGGTTCACCAACAGCACCGACCCCGTGCAGGCCGCGCGGGACTACGAGGACCAGCGGCAGCGGCGGCGGCAGCAGCAGGACCACCCGGGCCCTGACTCGCGGCCCAGCAGCAGCGTGTACGACGACGAGGTCGCCGAGTCACCCAAGACGCCGCAGTTCGCGCTGGGCATGCCGCCCCTGCCCTCGACGAGGCTGCACCTGCCCAACCTGGCGCGCACGTGGACGCAGGGGTCCAACGGCCCGCCCACGGCGGCGAGCCAGCGCGGCGCGCCTCCCGTCGCCGCCGCCGCCGGGGTCGCGGAACCGGTACCCGCGCTACCGGCCGACATGTTCCGGACGCAGGCCCCATCGGTATCGCGGCGCAGCAGCCGGCGGTTCCAGGGGGCGGACCCGGCGGAGCTGCATCTCGCGAGCCTGGTGGAGGATAGCCGGCGGCGGCGGAGGAGGCAGAGGAGGCGGGGCGAGGGCAGCGGGGAGGAGGATGAGGACCGGGAGAATCGGGAGGGCGGTGATGATGATGAGGCGAGGGCGAGGCGGAGGAGACGGAGGGCCCACCGGCGGGCGGAGAGAGAGAGGCGGTCGCCGCCCAAGCACTTTTTGTTCTGCTTCCCGTGGATCAAGTCGAAGCGCATACGGACCAACATCCTGCGGTGTTTTGTGTCGGGGATCTTCCTGGCGCTGCTGCTGACTGTCTGTACGTGTCTCACTTTTCCTTCTTCCGTGCCCATTGCACATGTCGTCGATGTGTCCTCGTGGACTTTGGCCACTTGCTAAAACTGAAACCCTACATTAGACCTCGCCCTGTCCATCACCAAGAACATCAACAGCAGCGAGTTCACCGTCATGCTCATCCTCATCATCCTCTGCGTCACCATCTTCTTCTGCCACGGCCTCATCCGGCTGTGCATGCTCATCGTCAGGGGCCCGCGCAACGCAGAAGAAGAAGAGCGGCGGCGGCTGCCGCAGATGTACGGGCCCGGGGGCTACGCCATCCCGAGGCAGCCGATCCGCGTGGTGCTGGCGCGGGACGAGGAGGCGGCGGGCCTGGACAGCGAGACGACCAAGATGCGGCCGCCGGCGTACGGGCTCTGGCGGGAGAGCGTGGTATGTTTTCCATTTCTTAAAATCAAGTATCAAGGTGTGCGCATGTGCTGACTTTTTCTCTCTTTGCAGAGAGTCGACCCGGACAGGATCTACTGGCAGCGCAACGAGAACGCGGCGCCTGCGGAGCATGAAACGCAGACGGGGCTCCGCGGCGGCGGCGGCAGCGACGACGGACAGGACGAGCAGCAGCAGCGCAGGCCACCCAGCTACGCTTCGGACGATGGCGTGAGCTATGTTGTTGAGGCGCAGCCGCGTTCGATCGCGCCGACGACCGAGGTGCCGCTACCGCTGCCGCAGCATCCTGCCGAGGCGGGCCGGGCGGCTAGGCCGGCGGCATGGTGAGATGTGTCAGTGTTGTATTGTGGATGTAATACCTTGGAAAATGGGGAACTGGCGTTTATGAGTTTTCAATCTCTATTTAAGGCATATGTCTGTGTGTAATTGTATTAGGGTGGGGGTCCCTTTTGGTAGAGAAGAGGACAGGCGTAAGTGGCGAGTCTGAAAGAGAGATTTGACACACCACGTTCATCTCTTGGTCCCCGGGTGTACTGCATTAGCTTTGGCTTGAGATTCCCACCAATGCGACTCGAATGGCTGATGGCTGGTGACAAGTGAGTTGACATGATGGTTTAGAATATCATTGATGTGTCATGGTTGGTGAGCCATGATGCAGACTGAAGTCAGGTCCTGGTTCGTGTCTGTGACCCCGGCAAGTGAAGACTCACGGCCCAAGACCGGGGAACTCCGACATCAAAGAAGAGCTGGTTCCTACAGAGCGGCCTTATGAGTTGATTTACTCTATTCGCTTACTTGGGTAGTTTATGTAAACACCGGCTGCTCCAAGCTCCAACATGGTTCGCGAGGGGGAGGCTCAATTGTCGACGAAGACTGAGATCATTGATTGACATGTGGTTTGACCAATCATTTGACACGGAATAATAATACGCCAAAACGAGACAGCGCAGCCATTTCGAAGAGACCAACTGCCAGGAATCAAACAGAGACAAACTAGAACAAAAAAAAGCTGAAGCAAACATCCATACCAGGTAGGATAGTTAAGTCCTCATATTTAAGCATGAGTTTTGGGCTGGCGAAAAGGTCTGATCCTCGAGGTCATTTGTAGGTATTATGTTTCCTTAGATATCAAGCGAAAAGAGGCATTCTCGAGATGCCGACAATCACTCCGCATGGAGCAAGCAACATTCTCCTGCTGTATCGAGATCTTGGCTGGTTTCAGGAGAGAGGCAAATGTGTGTTGCTCCTTTGGACAGTAGTCTAACTCGAAAGAGTAGACAGATCGCCAGATGAATGCTATTCCTGTCCACCCCTCTCCTCCTGTCACGACCAGATCCTACCCCATTCCGAGGTCAAAGCCCAGGCAGACCCAGAAATCCCGTCCCCTGGTGCGGCTCGAGTTGGGAATGAGTTCCGAGGAGGGTTGCGGGTGGTCCAGGGCCCTCCAGGGCTCTTGGAGAGGAACTGGAGGTGGATGCGGCCTAGCGGGACACCGGGGGAAGAGAAGGGATTGAAGGACACACTGCCTGTCTCCAGCTGTCTCGTTGTACTCCGCCTCTCCGCTCCCCTCCTTGGCTCGAGCTCAGGGCAGGCTGTTGCCGATGGGGATGGGATGGGATGGGATGGGATGGAGGAGATGAGACGAGGTGAAAAAAGTGTAGGAAGTGTGTGCGGCTAGGCTGGATCGCGTCTAGGCTGTCATGCAGTGCTGGCTGCCACTTGCCCGCTCGGGTATTGGGGGCGGGTATGGTACGGGCGAGAGAGATGGAGAGAAAAAAAGAGGGAAAAGGCGCGAAGAGAGGCGAAAAATCGTGAAAAGGCAGGGCAGTTTAGTGGGTTGCTCGCCCGGAAGCGGTACCTACCTGGTACAAGCTGGAGGCTACCTAGGTACCTAGTCCGGAAGTAGGCAACGCTCTCCAGCAGCCAACCCAGGCCCCGGGCGCAAGTCGCTTTTGGTACCTGCCTGTACCTGCCTGCTCCGGTCCCTCCTACTGCGCTCGCTCGCGCACTGAGCTGTCTGGTTTTTTCTTTTTTCATAATCCCTTGCCTCGCCCTCCCCCGATTCATCTCGCCTCTCCGGTCTCTTTCTCCTCCTCTCCACACATCATCGCTTTCTCCATCCCAAAGCAGTCTTTACAACCCCCCTAAAGGTGTCGTCCGTCGGTGAAGAAAGTCTTGGATAGACTGAAGGTTGAAGAGCCAGGAAAGTCTCAGAGTCAAACAGGTTGGTTTGTCCCCCCCAAAAACACTCAATTCCCACCATCCATGCCCACGTTTTCTTGCTGCACACTGTCGCGCATCTCCACCCCTCCTCTCCGTCCTCCTCCTCCTCCTCCCACCGCCAGATCGGGCCAAAAGGGTTGTTGCACCACTCCTCTGGGCCCTCAGGGTCGCGCCCAGTTTCCCGGATCGTCGACCATCACTCCAAGCTGCCAGAGACATCAGGGTGGTCAAACGGGAGAGCCTTGGTGCGTGCATGCATATGCATATCTGCGTGCCGAGGGCTATTTTCGGGAACTTGACCGCAGCTACTTCGGCATCATCTGCGACAGTCCCCGATTCCAAAGCACAGTTGCCAACTACAAACAACGGGAACCAAGGCTCTCTCGAGAACGACAATACCTCTTGTGTATATGATTCCACTTCATGCGATTGCAAGAATGCGCGCAACGGTCCTCGACCTTCCACACACCGCCCTTCTTCTGCCTTGACGGCGAGGGTGAGAGCGAGAGCAACCCAGCTCGGCTCTATCAACCACATGCTCGACTCGGCTGGCCGGCTCCCGACGATGGAGCGCGAGACATGCTCAAGCGCAGCGTCATCGCTCTCTCGAGATGATCCCGTCTGAATATCCAAATCGGCCACAAGCACACTGGCGCAAACACAGTTGAATCCCGAGTTGAGAGGACCATGGAGTTCACGGGGGCCTGTGTGCGCGCGCATGTTCCCAGGCCTGTCCGTTCTGGGTCTGCGAGCCTGCGAATGGCTGTCGAGAACAGCAGTACCACAAGGCTCATGCATCCTGCAAGCTGCGGCTCACCGAGGCCCTGTGCGACCGCCCCAAACCAGGCTATTGGGTGCGGCCAGCGATTTTATCCAGGTCGCAGACACGCCCCTCACCACCCTTCCAGTTGCGTTGTGTGCCACAAGTCTGAGAGGCGTGGCGTTTGCAACAGGTTTGCGACCTTTGCTTTGTCGCCATCGCCACCTGCGAAGAGACACTCTGAATCGACACTGCAATCTTCGAGCCGGACCAGGAGGGGGAGATGCCTACAACCACTTCATGAAGCATTTACGTCGACTTCCACTTTACATGATTGACTGACCCGCTTTGATAGTCAGAACACATTCAAAATGTCTTCGCTCTCTCGTCGTGCGTGCTACAAGTGTGGCAACGTTGGCCACTATGCCGAGGTCTGCTCCTCCGCTGAGCGCCTTTGCTATAACTGCAAGCAGCCTGGTAAGCAGCAACACATGCCCTCGCACAGGTTTTGTCGAGCCCACGTCTAACACGGCGCCTCCCTTCTCCAGGCCACGAGTCCAACGGCTGCCCTCTTCCCCGCACCACGGAGGCCAAGCAGTGCTACCACTGCCAGGGCCTCGGTCACGTCCAGGCTGACTGCCCGACTCTGCGCCTGAGCGGCGCTGGCTCCAGCGGGCGCTGCTACAACTGCGGCCAGCCCGGCCATCTGGCCCGTGCCTGCCCCAACCCTGCCGCCGTCGGCATGGGCCGTGGCGGTCCTGTTGGCCGTGGCGGCTATGCTGGCGGCTACGGCCGTGGTGGCTTCGCCGGCGGCCCGCGCCCTGCGACCTGCTACAAGTGCGGCGGCCCCAACCACTTCGCCCGCGACTGCCAGGCCCAGGCCATGAAGTGCTACGCCTGTGGCAAGCTCGGCCACATCTCGCGCGACTGCACCGCCCCCAACGGCGGCCCTCTCAACACGGCTGGCAAGACCTGCTACCAGTGCGGCGAGGCTGGCCACATCTCGCGCGACTGCCCCCAGAAGAACACCAACGGCGAGATCCCCAGCGACATCCCCATCCAGGACGCCTCCAGCGTCCCCGCCCCTGCGGTCGCTCCTATCCAGCCCGTCGTATAGGAGGTGGTCGAGTTAATCAGGAGATATGGCAAGTCGAGTAGAAGCAATGAGCATGACGCCGACTAGTCGACATCCCTTCGTTTCGCCACTTGCTTTTTGAGGCGGCTGTGCCTCGGGACGAGTCTGCCTCTACGTACGATCGATTCATTATTGCGTTTTCATGGTCGGGACTCTCCGCTTTCGCCTTTGCATTTGCTTGCCTTTCCGTCAGCGTGCGCCCCGACCTCATCACCACTTTCATCGGCAAAATTCATTACTTTTTTTCTGGGAACAAAACAGATGGGAAAACAACAGCGATTCACCTCAAACAACATTCTTCACGTTCTCTGGAGAGACCGGATGCTCTTCGCTCTTACACTGCATATTTTTTCTGGACGGTTTGGTACGCACTTTCAATACGAGAACATCAACGGGACTTTGCATTGCGCGCAGGGACACTGTGTTTCTACTTCTTCTCGCGCGCTCCTGAGTGGAAGGAAAACCAACTGGGCCTCCTTTCTTTTTTTCCTGTAGGACTTTTTGGAAGATACCCCCGGGTCACGACTTGACGATATCATGGTCACTTTTTTTTCTTTTTTACCTATCATTCTTGCCCTCTGGTTTGGAGAGACGTGCCGTCTTTTCTTTGACCAAAGCGGCTCTGCTGTTCGGCGCTCACGAAGCGGGAAGACCATTTTTGGAAAAATGGTTCGAGTGGAAGAGAGAGGAGAATGGACAGAAAGTCAAGAGAGACAAGAAAAAAAAAGTGTGCCTGGTCTTGTGTTGGTAGTTGTGTGGCGGTGCGGGTTGTTGTGAAGGAAAAAGAGAAAAACAACCTTGCAGAGGGTCCTCTCGAAGAAACAAAGTTCCGATTTTCTTGACAGAGCGACATAGTTGAAGGAGATGCGAAGGACGGAAAAGAAAAGGAAAAACACAAAAGATGGGCGGGCGGGGAAAAACACTCCTGGGCTGTGGTTGGGAAGGGGGTGTTTTTTTGGTTTGTCTGTTTGGCGAGGAAGGGTTGAGTTGAAGAGAAGACAAGATCAAAGAAACCAAGACAAAGACTAGTTTTTGTGGGCGGTAGCGAAAAAAAGACTGAGTTTTGCGTTGATGGGAGCACACACACACATATTCTTACACTGGCCGTTGAACGGTCGTCTATGAGGTTTGGGTATTTTCTGGTTTGAGTGGTGATGGTGATCATGATGATGGTTGGTGATGTTTTGTACCATCAGAGGCCTTCCCACACACTTGTTCTGTGGTCGGAGGATTGTTATTGATATCTCTGTTTGTCTCACTGGCGGCGTTCTCAGGGACAGGGAAAAGGACAAAGGGCAGGCACTGTTCCAGCCGGGGCAAAAGTTGTGTTTGTTTCTGCAAGAGTACTCACGATACCCCTTTTTATTTCGTTTTGCTGGAATGATAGACAGGCACAGGGGAGAGAAGTCGGGAAATACAAGTAATACTGCATAATGAACGTATTCTCTGGGGACTTGAGATGCGAGAAGTGAGTGTGAATTTGCAATGAGACAGATGTGGTACCGTTGATTGAGTGAAGCATGGCTATGATGCACTTCGGAAAATCTTGGACATTTCTCTCCCCTTTTGCGGGCGCCATAACAAAAGAATGTTCTTTAACATGTGGTTTTGGTACCAAGAAGCACACCTCGTGGTAGAGAGCATGATATCCCGCTCCAGCCCGCCGTCGATGACACTTGACAACCTCATCACGCCGACACTAAACTACACATCATCTCATATCTTCTCATCACAAAAACAACATGCTATATTTCCAGAACCAAACGCTTCACCTGTTCAACAGAGAGGCTACATAGAATGATACTTCATTCAACCCCTTTCTTTCCCTTCTCCCCCTCACTCAACCTCTCCTCCCATCGCAAGCCCACTCACCAAGCAGCAAGCCCCATCCCCCTCCCAACCTTGCGCACAAGCGCCTTCTTGAGATACCACTCGCGCGCCAGGCTCCGCGTCATCTTGGCGAACACGGCGGGGCTCACCCGGCCCCTCTCGACCGCCCTGCCCAGCACGAACACGGCATCGGCCAGCGCCCGCTCCTCGGCGACGAGGTCGTACAGCTGGTTGGCCACGACCGTCGGCGCGACGAGCAGCTCGTCGATTCCCGGCGCGGGCCGGCGCGCCGAGTCCTCGATGACGCCGTCGGCGCGGCGCAGCGCCTCGTGCAGGGCCGAAGTGTTGGCCTGCACGAGGGCCGACAGCTGCGTGAGCCCCGAGGCCTCGGCCTGCATGGCGGCCAGGGCGTTGAGCATGGCCGTGCGCTGGGCCTGGAGCCCCGCGAGCGACGACTCGTTCTGCTGGCGGCTGTGCTCGCGCATCGAGTGCAGCGTCTGCGCGAGCTGGTGCAGCAGGGCATCCTTCTCCGGGTTCGGCGGGATCGGCGGCGCGGGGACGGCGGCCGACGACGGCGAGGGGATGGAGAGCGTGAGGGGCTCGTCCATGATGTCTGGCGGCGGTGGGGGTTTGGGATGTGGTTGCGGTTGTGATTGGAAGGCGTGCGGAGGGGGCTGTTGCGCTTGTTGCCATTGTTGTTGGGGCGGAGGGCTGTTGTATTGCGTTGGTGGCGGGAAGGAGGAGATCCGTCTGGGATCGGGGGAGGTGTATGGCGGTTGCTGAGGTGGTGGAGGGCCCTGTTGGTAGGGGTACTGGGCTGGAGGAGGAGATTGATATCTTGGGTCTGCTACCTGCGGCGGAGGAGGCGGTCTCGTCGTTTGTTGGTAGGCCCCGGTCGGAAGCTCTTGGGGAGGTAGAGGAGGTGCCGAGTCATACCGGGACTGGCGGGGCGGTGTCTGCTGCTGTTGCGGGGGCATGCCGGCGCCGTACTGACTGGCGGGCCGACCTGGATGCGGCGGTAACGGAGGTCCCGTCTGCTGCCCTTGCGCCGGATGCTCGTGAGGCTTGGGGGGTGGAGGCGGCGGCCGTGACGGGTCCGGAGCTGGCGAGTGTGTGCTCGCGGCTGTGTGCGGAGGCGCCATGTCTGGCGGCAGCGGAGGGACGGGAGGCGGCGATGCTACCTGCTGTTGCGGCTGCTGCTGTGCCGGGGTCGTGGATCGTGCGCCTTGGCGTGATATCACCGGGGGTTCCTTGGCGAAGATGTCGCGGAGGATGGCGATGAAGTCGAGCAGGCTTGATTTCTGTGTTGTTGGTGTCGAGGGTCAGTCCTTTGATCCAATCTAGGCAGTTGAACTGCCACGGTCTTTCTGATTGCAGAACTCACATCCCAGAACTCGGCCCAGCCGACAAGATACGGGTGGTATACCTGTCCCTGAGGGTCGACGTGCTGTCCTGGCCGCACCATCATGGTCTCGGTGGGCGTGACGTAGACGAGGGGTGCCTCGCGAGGGTATGCGTGTGGTATCCATAGCGAGACGGGGAAGCGGTAGGTCGTGCCGCGGAAGAGGACGGGGATCGTGCCGGAGAGGTGGAGGAGCAGGGCGGAGGCGCCGTTGGGGAATGCTTGTTTGCGAAGCATGGTTAGTCAGGTAGGTAGGCACATGTAGAGGGAAACATACTGTGGACATCTGTCCTCGGCGACAGGGAGGGGTACTGTGAGAGCGCCTGGGCGACGTCGTTGTAGGTGCGGTTCACATCGTGGTATTCCTGTCGAGGGAGAGACAGAGAGCAGAGTGTTAGAAGGAGTTTGACAATCACGATGCGACACTCGGCGAAGAGGGAGGGACATACACTGGTGAGGACGCTGTAGAGCCAGTTCAGGATGTGCTGCTGGACCGGCATCGTGACATCGGAGAGTTGTAAAAGCACGTCACCTTATCATGGTCGTGAGGGGCGATGCGCGTGTGCGTGTGCGTGCGCTGTGGTTGTGGTTGAGCAGCTTTCGGGAGGATGATGCGTCGTCGTGCGTCGAGAGGAGGAGAGATGAGGCTGGGATCCGGATCGGAGCTCCTCCAAGCTTGCTTGGCAGCTTTAGCGGGGAAACACACATGCGCAGGCTGCAGTGTTATGGACTGGACACCCAAAAACGTGGGGGTTTCAGGGGAGTGCCCGCTAACAGCTAACTAGAAGCGGAAGTCTCAGGCGGCCGAGGTGTCAGTTTGAGGGGGCATTTTAGAGCATTACTCAGCGATACACCCGCTGCGATTGGACCATCATAGCGGTCGGGGTGTCGTCATATCACACACCATCGCACTTGGGGATGAGCTTATGGCAACTCAGAGATGTTGACATAATGCCAATGTCCAATCATTTGTGCTGTACTTCATTTTGCTTGCTTATTTTGTCAGATCTATATAAGTCGGGCATCTCTCGCTCGTTGCTCTTTTGCGCTTCGCTTTCCTTCTGTCTCAGATGCCAATAGTAGATCCATCGTCGACCCTCTGACTACCAAAAGCTCATCAACCTCGACTCGCTCAGCTCAGCTTGTTGGGCATCAGGAAGCTAGCCAGGTAGTCACCCTTGCCCAGAGGCACGCCCTGCGCCCGCAGGATGGCGTAGGTCATGCTGAGATGGAAAAAGGCGTTGGGGATGGTGTAGCCGTAGACCATGCCCACCCGGCTGACGTCCATGGCGCCGGCCTTGCCCATGTTGCTATTGTTCATCACGGTCAGTCAGGGAATCGAGAGGGGAGAGGCAGTAGAAAGGAAAGGAAAGGAAAGGAAAGGAAAGAAAAGAAGAAGCACTCACATCTCGATCCGCCCGTCCTCGTTGCCGTTCACGTCCTCGGGCTTGACCGACTTGACCAGCTCGAGCGTCTCGTCGACGCGCTTCTGGAGCTGCGCCAGGGTCTTCTCGTCGTCGGCCCAGGTCTGCAGGGTGCGGCCGGTGAGCCTCTCGAGGCACTTCTTGGCCGTGTTGCAGACGGTCTGGACCTGGAAGCTCAGGGGGAGCATGTCGGGCGCCAGCCGGGCCTCGACGTAGCCGTCCGGGTTGGCGCCCGCGGTCTGGGCGTGCGACTCGGCCTTGGCCAGGATGCCCCGGAGCGACTCGAGGGCGCGGCCCAGGAGGACGACGGACGAGTCGTGGACGGTGGTGGCCGGCATGTTTATTCGTTGCTTGTTGACGATGGCGTGGAAGTGTCCGTGGTGGTGGTGGTGGTGGTGGTCTGGAGACGGTGGCAAAGACGTTTTTACGTCAAGTTCGTGTGGAGGATGGGAATTGAGTGTTTCTGGGGGTTGCTGCTCGCGATGATGCAATTCTAGGCACGGATGAAGCCATCGGGTCCAGACGAGGTGGGCGGCTAACCCAGGTATATATAAAGCCTCACAACGACAACGACCGCCCTTCCTGACAAAACATGCCCCATGGTGGTGGAGCGCTTGTCATGGAGACGACGACCCGTTCCGACTACTCCTTTTCGAAACATATTGACAACGCTATCGGGACTGAGCCTAGGTTGGTTGGTTGGCTTCACACTACTCCGAGGTCCCGGATATGGAGCTTCCCCGCGTGGCGATGGGGCGCCCTGTGCACGACCAGCCCTGTCTAAGCGGGCGCCGGGCAAGCTATCGTCCCTTGGGCGAGCCTGATTACTAAACCAAGGGGACCATCACGTCCTCTGAGGGACGGATTTATAAGCAACGGCGTGGATGGAAAAGGGGGGAATCTTCGTGAAAGATGCCGACCCGTGTGCACGATGGGCCAGATGCGGGATTGATTTGCCGGGGCAAAACAAAAACAAGCCAGCTTGCAACTTGGACCGCTCCGGGGGCCACTGCTGCAGCAGCTGCGGGCCCGTTTCAAGTAGCGGACGTTGCAGCAGCAGGATCTGGACATGCATGAATGACATGCTGCCTCATCGACGACGAGCTGCTCACCGATGTTTGGTCTGGCTGTTTTGATTTGTGATTTGTCGTCTCAAGCTGGAGTCAGCAACTGAGGATTACCAATATCGAGGCTTCATGTTTCGCCCGGCTCAGCACGGACTCTGCAGCCAGTCATCGTCGAGACAAGACAATGCAGACCGTAAACAGCGGGATTCGATCCATTGGTATTACCCCAACGCCGGAGGCGGAGAGTCAAGCAGCGGTGAAAGCCGTTGGCGTTCGGGGCAACCACGTAGGCAGTGCTCTGTCTTCCACAGAGGAGCAGCTCTCTACACTTGGAGGGGAGAGATGAACCTGGCATTTATGACTTATATAACCTGCTCCGTTGCTTAATGATCCTTCGTCAGCCTCCCCGACAGCACCGGATTCCAGGCCAGGGGCTTGACCCGAGTCGCATCTTACCTTACCCACGATGGCCCGCGCTTCATCCGTAGCGTCGCCGGATATCCAGGGTTCGAGGAGCCGGCAGTACTTGGACATCGCTAAGCTGAGGGAGTGGTATTCCCTCTTCCAGATCCTCCGGCCGTAGCCTCTCGGGATTGGAGTTCCTAGCTGTGCTGCCCTCTGACGACAAGAACAGCTAGGCTAGGGGGATGGGATGCTTACCGATCCTCCGGTGGCCGATCTTGCCTAGGTACCCCGCGCGTGTCACCAGCAGCTCGTGGCCCGTTAGTCCGTCCCAGAGCCCTTTGCTCCGGGCGGACACGGACCTTGAGCTTCTTGGACTTGGGGAAATGGCCATTTGAGGTTCTCACGAGGCATACATTCCAGACATCTGAGAGCTCTCTTGCCCAGGCCAGACCGGCTCGCTCTTGATTGGAGCGCAAGAATGCCCGCAGTTCTTCACCCACCATCCAAATTGATTCGGCTCTCTGGGAGGCCGCCGGAGTCGGAGGGCTGAATCTGCAGCGGCGGCTCAAGCGGGATGAAGCCACTGAAACTCGCCCATATGATTTGATTCAGTGGTGTTATTCCTTTTCTCTTGAAAACACAATTGACAAACACATACACACCCCAAACACCCTTTCTTCTACCTCTCGACTGTCTCTTTCTCTCTCCGTCAGCCCATTTCCCCACAATACGCCATCAGCCGGGCGCGCCGGCTTGTTGCCCTTGGTGTGTGCTAATTCCCTTGGCCCATCCCATCACTGCTGGAGATGCCTCGAGATCCTGCCATGGCTAGGCTGTCTGTTTCGCTTTTAGTCGGCGCTAAACAGCCATCAGTCGGGAGAATGAGGAATAGCTTGGGAGGCGAAGTTTTTTCACTCTCTGACACACTTCTCGCACATGCGCAGACACACACACACACTCTCTCGCCTCTCCTCTCTCCACTCCAACCTTCTGAAACTGGTGATTAATTAAGTAGAATTAGTTTGCTGAGGAATAAAAAAATGGATTGCCTTCCCCAAAGAGTACCTTCCCCGTAATGTAAATAAGGCTGTCCTTCCCCCTAATTTTCCTAAAGAATTTTCATCTCTCTCACACCACCAACAACTGTTGTTATTGAGACAATCGACAACCCAACACACCCCAGCCTTTCATGCTCGCGACTCAACCGAGTTCTCGCACGGCTGAGGAGTATCACAGAGTAAATTCTGTATACTCCTTGCGTCAGGACATTTTCGTTTGAATCGTCAATTCCCTCATCTGATCTCATCTCATCTCATCTGAAAGCTGTGAAAGGCTTTTGGCTTGAAGTCCAATCAACCACAGACAATCACCACCTTTGGACAGACTCTGTGAGACGTTCTTGGAATACAGAACGTACGGCAAAGAAACCAAGTCAGCTTCGAAACCCGCGACAGGCCAGCGAATCATGCTCCCACCCATCCCCGTCCTGTCCGACTATGGAATCTCGCCCACCCACGGCTTCCTCCCGGAGGTCCTGCCGCTGACCCGGCTCCCGGACCCCTACTACAACAAGTGGGAGGCCGTCGCCGCCAACCTGCAGGGCCTGATCCTGAGCAAGCGCCTGCGCGGCGTCGTCGACCGCCTGCCCGTGCTCTCCACCGTCGGCCTCGAGCACGACGCCGAGTGGCGCCGCGCCTACTCGCTGCTCGCCTTCATAGCCCACGGCTACATCTGGGGCGGTGACAGCCCCAGCGACCGCCTGCCCCCTTCCATCTCGGTGCCCTTCCTCAAGATCGCCCGCCGCGTCGAGCTGCCGCCCATCGCCACCTACGCGGCCGTGTGCCTGTGGAACTTCAAGCCGCTCTTCATGGACGAAGGGATCGACCACCTCGAGAACCTGGCCACGCTGCACACCTTCACCGGCGGCCTCGACGAGTCGTGGTTCTACCTCGTCAGCGTGGCCATGGAGGCCCGCGGCGGGCCCATCATGTCCCTCATGATGACGGCCATCGCCGCCGCCCGCGAGGGCGACTCGGCCGTCGTCACGCGCTGCCTGCGCGGCTTCGCCGAGCGCCTCGACGACCTGGTCCAGCTGCTGCAGCGCATGCACGAGAGCTGCGACCCGACCATCTTCTACCACCGCATCCGGCCCTTCCTGGCGGGCACCAAGAACATGGCCGAGGCCGGGCTGCCGCACGGGCTCATCTACGACACCGGATCGGGCGGCGAGGAGGAGGTCTACACGCAGTACAGCGGCGGCAGCAACGCCCAGAGCAGCCTGATCCAGTTCTTCGACATCGTGCTGGGCATCGAGCACCGCCCCACGGGCGACAAGAAGAAGAGGCCCTCCGCCGGCGATGATGGCGATGGTGGGCACGCGCCGCCCGCGCCGCGGCACAACTTCATCATGGACATGCGGCGGTACATGCCCGGCCCGCACGCGCGCTTCCTGCACGACGTGGCCGCCGTGGCCAACATCCGCGCGTTCGTCGAGGGCCGCCCCGGCGACGCGCCCCTGCGCATCGCCTACGACGGCTGCCTGTCCATGCTGCGCGCCATGCGCGACAAGCACATCGGCATCGTGAGCCGGTACATCGTCGTGCCCTCGCGCGAGGTGCGCGCCCGCTCGCGCAGCCGGAGCCCCGAGGCCGTGCGCCGGGCCGGCCGGCCCACCATGCCCCAGTCCCAGCCGGCGGCGGAAGCGCGCAAGAGGCAGAACCTGGCCACCGCGTCGGTGGGCATCGCCTTCGAGGCCCACACCTCCTCCGACCCGGACCAGCAGAAGAAGAACCTCAAGGGCACGGGCGGCACGGCCCTCATCAGCTTCCTCAAGCAGGCGCGCGACGAGACGGGCGAGCCCGCCGTCGAGGAGTGGACCCAGCGCTTCATGAGCCGCAACATGAAGTACGAAGGGGCCGGGGACTTCTTCGCCGGCAAGGACGGCCAGCACGGCGGCGCGACCGAGGAGGTCGAGGTCAACGGGCTGGCGGGCACGTGGACTGTCGACGACGACGTCGGGGGCATTTGCAATTACTAGAGAGTAGCTGGCTAGCTGGCTACGTCTTTGGTCTGATGCTTGTGCGCTCCGTGTCCCCCCCCTCGGGCTGGTTGTGTTGCTTGGATGGATCTCGGGAAGAGTAGACTTATGAATGTTGGTTATGGAGATATTTTCTTGTCCAGTGCCGAGGTCATCTGCGTGTGGCCGGTATTAATGATGCCCATTTCGTGATGTGAGTCTGCGTGACACCCGATGCAATGTTGTACATAATTGTCTTGGTGATACCGGATATGCAGAGGTGGCAGGTTGTTCAGATCCTGTCCGCGTTCATGCACCCTCCCCTCCGCACAGGGCAATCACACGAGCTTATTGCGATGGCAGAGCGGCAAGAAGCTGGAGCCATCAATATGAGTGTCGGCGGATCTGCAGCCGACAACCGCAACTATGGTGGCTCTTGTCCAACGCGAGAACATACGACACACGAAGAGTTGGGCACACATGCTTGGGAGACCAGAGGGTACTAGGTATGTTGGGACATTGAGAATATCGTGACGGGGTCAAGCATTGACACAAAACCAGTCATTTCACACAACGAATACGCACACTGATGTGAACAGCCGGCACTGGGATGCGGCCCGAATAGTCTCGAGTCCTGATATCTTGATATTTCGACACACAAACATCGATGACGACAAAGCAGAAAGGAGCAGCAGGTCCGGGTCGGGTTGCACCTGTTTCTCGTGCGAGCATTGTGACATCTCCCGGCGCGACTTCTGCAAGATCTCATGGTCGCTCCTGCGCGACCAGAAATGCTCACCCGGAAGGCCAGAGCGAGCAGAGCAACCATCGTCATTCCCGCCCGACCCGGAGCAGAGGATGGTTGACGATGCTCTTGACAGGGACAAGACGGGTGGCTGCCTTAGCCCCTGCCCTCTCGTATCGAGTGTCTTACTCGAAGTGCTGCTTCCCCGGGTATCTCACAGATCACAGGGAGCCAGGCTCGTTCTTGTTTCCAGATCTTTTCTCGGCCCTCATCATCCCCTGCTCCCATATTTCTCTTTCTCTTCTCCTTCTGATCTCTGCCATATCCCGGGCAATCCATCTCCTCGCACCACCATAATAACAGCATCACTATTTATTGCTCTGCTTCGACTTGACAGAGAGACAACGCTCTCCAGTTGCTTTCTGTATCTCACAGCACGCCGCACACGCAGCCTGCATCGACCGAGTATTGTCTTGACCAGCAGACCTACCTAGTATACCTTCGTTCATCTCTTGCCCAGCTACTCTCCACCTCGGAGTTCCCTTAGCCATGCCGAGAAATACGTGGTGGTCGAGACGCCGCAATGTCTTTCAGCAAAACGCACCTGTGGCGGATGGCGTCCATGCTCACGCTGCCCCGCCCAACAAGAAGAAGCAGCATGCCGTCGCCGGCCTGAGCGAGTTCGTCGGCACCCTGCTCTTCCTCTTCTTCGCCTATGGCGGCACCAACGTGGCCATGGAGTCGCCCGGTGAGGTGACGGATCCCGTTCCTCGCCTGCTCTACATCTCGCTCGCCTTTGGCATCTCGCTCCTCGTCAATGTGTGGGCCTTCTTCCGTATCGGTGGAGGCATGTTCAACCCGGCCGTCGCTCTCGGCATGTGGATCATCGGAGCCATTGACATTGTCCGCCTCCTCATCGTCGTTCTGGCCGAGATCACGGGCAGCGTTGCGGCTGCCGCGCTGGTTGGTGGCCTGATCCCCGGTCCGTTGGTCGTGTCCACCGAGTTGGCCGACGGTGTCAGCGTCGCCCAGGGCTTGTTCCTCGAAGCCTTTCTGACGACGGAGCTCGTCTTTGTCATCTTTATGCTGGCTAACGAGCGGCACCGCGCTACCTTCCTCGCCCCGGTTGGCATTGGTCTGGCGCTCTTCATCTGCGAACTAATATAAGTCTTCTCCGGTCTCCCCCCTGTGTTGGGAACCATCGTGCTAACTCTGTATCTACGGGTGTCAGATATACCGGCGGCAGTCTCAACCCCGCCAGATCATTTGGTCCTTCGATCGTCGTGGGCTTTGTGCCCTATCACTGGATCTACTGGGTGGGCCCTGTGATCGGCACGTTGCTTGCTACCGCGCTCTACACTCTGACCAAGGCTCTGGATGCCCGTCGTCAGACTGGCGATGTCGATGATCCGGCCCTGCCTGTGGTTCATAAGGCTGAGCCTCCCACCGGGCCTGCTGTTGACATCGAGGCACAGCACACTGCTCACACTAGTGCTGCCTAAGCTACTCTTGTCGATGGAACGAGGCAATAAGGGATAGCAAAAGTGAGAACGGGTAGTTCTAGGGTTAAGAGCCGCGTGACGTTGATGGGGAAGCAGCAAGCGGATTTGATGGGCTCTCTCTCTCCTACAGCAATTAACAGTATGCTTACATCCTCCTCTTCTGTACTTGATCACGTGTCTCCAGCAGTTGCCGGTGAATGAATGCATGTGCCCCCCAGATGTCTTTTGCCTGCATGTGCCTGCTCACCCTTCAATCGACTGATGCGGTGATAAGCCGGAGTCGTGATTGAGATCTGACACCTGCAAGGTTATGCTTCGGCTTTAGCGCTGATCCCTTCTCATGAGCCGCCCCTCACGCCCCTGTAGCGTGGCAGCTGGGTGTGGTGGCGCTGTGTTTCAGGTTATCTTTGACAGCAACCCTGCCTGCAGGACAGGGGTCGTCCAGCAGCCGTCGATTGGACCTCAGTTAACCAGATCGTTCAGCCGGTATTGCCACGGGGGTGCTCTCCTTGAGTGTTTCGAAACAAAAGTACGAGCTTTGGGTTCAGGAGATGTTTGTCCACTTTGCTGGGTCGCTTTGCTGTGCTGGACATGGGCAGGACAAGGGGTTTCATTCCGGCCGACGCCTTTCCCGATTGCGTTCTGTGCGAAGTGCTCCTCACGCTCGTGGACGAAAAGCAGTGCTCTCCGCCCCCTCTCTCTGACTCTCACGAAGACTCTTCTCGCGGCTCCCAGTTCTTGAGCCATGTGACCGTCTCGGCGTTGCCGAGGTCTTGGGCGACGGCGAGCAGGCGCGTCTTCAGGCGTTCGGACCGTGGCAACTTGGCGTCGGGCAGTGACGCCTGCGGGCGCAACGCCTCGTACTGCTTCAGCGTGCCGGCCAGTTGCGCAGCGCTGTCGCTGTCGGAGAGCCGCGCCTGCGCGAGCGCCTTGTGCCACAGCGCCAGACCCGCGAGGTTGGCGTCCCTCCTCGCGAGACTGTCCAGGTCCAGCAGCGAGATGGCGAGGAGCATGCGGCGGGCGTACTTGGCGACCTTGGCCCTGTCCTGAGTTTCGTGCACGACGTACTTGTACGAGTCGTGCGCCAGCTCGATGGGGATCGACGACCGCAGGTCGCCGCCGTAGAAGCCCTTGACGCCGGCCGGCAGCGCGATTCTGCTGCCGGGGTCCAGCGCTGCGAGCCAGAGGTCCACGATGGAGTCGGGGATCGTGTTGCTGAAGTGGTCTACCGTGATGATGTCGCGCAGCGTGTCCTTGTGCTTGTCGTAGCTCTGCTTGGGCGTGAGAATTTCTTTCTCTTGTTCGGCACTGCTGCTCTGTGCCTGTGCCTGTGCCTGCGACGGCGCGTCGGCTCGTTTGAGATTCACGTTGTCCATGCTCAGAAGAAACGTGCTGCCTCACCCTTAACCATTGCGTGCGTCCTTACGTCCAGCGGCGACGCGTGGTTTGACGCAGTTTTTTTGGGATTCCTGTTGCTTGGCGGGCTTGTTAATAAGCATGTGCGGCGCATGGTCAGCACCCCGCGCGGCGATCGTCGTTCTCTGGGTTCGTCCACGTTGGCAGCATGAGACGCCTTCGGGCTTGTTCGGTAAGTGAGGCGCAGCGCCCCGACCGCACCGACCAAGCTGGCCCCCTCCCTCCTCCTCGCCGTGCCGCCCCAATATATCCTCACCTGTTTTTCTTTATGCTTGGCACGGTTGATGGGGAAAAGCGAAGGTGGGCACGACATTTTGTTCATGCAGGTACGGAATATTGTCGCGACAGAGAGCGGGACAAGGGGGATGAGATAACGTGTTGGTTACTGTAGTGGTTTTCCCTTTCCTCATATTGCACACCACTCTTTCTCGTGGTTGTTGGCTGCGGTGGCCAAAGACTTGAGTCTATATGAATGAGTGGGCGGGCTATATTGCCTCTTGTTATGGTTTGTGTTGTCGCGGACTGGGCATTTGGGTTGACTTGCATTACTTGCTCTGCCAGCGACCGTCTTTACGACAGCGTTATGACTCTGTTCATGGCATGCCGATGGCGATATGTCTGGTCCGACGTCATTCTAATACACTTGCGGCTCGTCTTCGCATACAGTGTCCCATCTTGACAGCGGCATTTTTCATATGATCTCCGTCACCATCGCGATCGCCGTCCCGTGCTATGATCGGACGGAGGGAGGGAACCCAATCGACACCGCCATGTCCAGCAAGAGAGTCGGGTACCTGGCATGGAGGCGTATGCGAGTGCGGTGCTGTGGTAGTCCAGGCACAGGGACAGGGGGTGGACTAATCTGGACCAGATCGTCCGGCATTGCGATTGGGCTGAGCCCATCAACTGCGCATCATCCCATCTACGCACTCGTACTGGCTTCTGTCTCCCCTGTTTCAAAACTTGGACGCTCCACCCAAACCAAGCCCCATCTTCCCTATCAGGACTGGCCACACACACCTCAGTCCCCCCTGGCCTGTTGTGCATTGGGTGGCAACCAGTCAACTCTCATGCCCTTCCAGATCGTTCTTTTGCGTTAGTCCCTGCCTGTCTGTAACCGCTTGAATTGGCACCCTTGTTGCTGCCAGTACCTTGATCTCGGGCATAAGAGGCGTCTCGGCGAATCATTTCCTATCCGCGGCTGTGCCTGACTCCCTGACAAGGTAAAGGGATGGCCAGTTCTAGGTGAGCTATCATGTAGGGATTGGACTGGAGCTCTCTGTTCTGCAAGCATGGTCTGGGCTAGACTATGTCGCTCTCGTTATGCCCAGCAGAACCGGGATGGAGGGTCAAGGCATGGACTGGGAGACGGGCGGCCCATTCTCTCCTCTCCCGAGCCGCCCCTGTTCAATATAATTGCTGTATATATGTTGATGTGCATCCCACATCACTTTTTGCCATGCTTCTTGCCTGCTTGCCAGCTCATCGATCGTTTCCTGCTCTGGGTGTTTCTATTCTCCTGCTGCCTTTCGTTTTCTTGGGTCAACCCACCACCGACCCCTTCCCTTCGTTTGTGTGTATGCGCGTGGCGTGTGTCAAAGACACGGCATTTCCACTCCCTTCTTCTGCTTATCTATCAACACTCTCTGTGAGATCTACCCGGGGTTTCAGCGATAAACCGGTTTTGTTATTGCTGTCTATCGCCTTTCTTCGTTTTTGATATCCCGTGGCGAGCCCAGTTGCTTGTCGACTTGAACCTTCTTTTCTCTCTTTCTCTCTTTTGCGGCGCAGAGACAACATTCTTTTCAACAAGGCACTCGACGCCACCTTAACTACGATACCCTCATTTCCTATCCAAAACAGCAAGGATGTTCCTCAGAGCCTCTCTCCTAGCCCTTCTCCCGGCCTTGGCAGCCAGCATCCAGCTCCCGGGCTACAACGGCATGAAGGTCCTCTGGCAAGACACGTTCACCGGCTCGGCCGGGTCCCCTGTCAACGGTGACCTGTGGGACGTTGCCAATGGTAAGTTCCCACAGATATAATTCCTCTTTCTATATCAAAACCGCAAAAGAAAGTATCAGAGAGTGCTGATCTCGTCAAAAACCGCAGTCAAGATGAACAACGGCAACAACGAGCAGCAGACCTACACCGGCTCCAACCACAACCTGCAGCTCTCCGGCGGCGGCACCGTGCAGCTCGTCCCCTGGCGCGACCAGGCCGCCGGCTGGACGTCGGCGCGCATCGAGTCCAAGGCCACCTTCACGCCGGCCCCGGGCAAGGTCACCCGCGTCGAGGCGTCGATCCGCATGGGCGCCGCGCCCGCGGGCAGCAAGGCCGGCGTGTGGCCCGCCTTCTGGATGCTGGGCGACGCCGTGCACCACGGCACGCAGTGGCCGCTGTGCGGCGAGCTCGACGTCCTCGAGATGCGCAACGGCGAGGGCACGGCGTACGGCACGGCGCACTGCGGGCCCTCGGCGCAGGGCGGCGTGTGCAACGAGCCCGTCGGCCGCGGGGCCACGCTGCCCGTCGGGTTCGACTCCGAGTTCCACACCTGGAGCCTCGAGTGGGACCGGCGGCCCGGGGACTGGACCGCCGAGAAGATCACCTGGTTCCGGGACGGGCAGGTGTTCAACTCGCTCACGGGGGCCGGGCTCGGCGACCAGGGCACCTGGAGCACGCTGGCGCATGCGCCGTATTATATCATCTTGAATGTGGCTGTTGGGGGTAACTTTGTGAGTGCTTCTGTCCTGGTTGGTTGTTGACTCTATTGATGTGGCTGTGTGACTAACAAGTTTGTGTTTTATCAATAGGCTGGTGCGAGTGATGGCGCGACAGAGTCTGGCTATGGCAACATGATGGAGGTGCAGTATGTTGGCGTTTGGGAGTCGGCCTAGATGGCTCTTTATTGGTGTTGACGGCAAGACAAATCACTTCAATTCTTGGGTTATATGGTTGGAAAGGTAAACCATATTTTGTAGACACCTTTTTTGGGCTGGCAACATACGTCAAGTCCTTGGACAATACCCTTCTGGTTTATTTTGTTAGTATCAAAGTCATTGCCTCATGGCTTAAAGTACAAGCTAATCCAGCACGGCTGTCTCTTGCGAAAGAATAGCAGGCTTCATCCATCCCTCCAGACTAATTACAGGAAGCTTCCCGGGATCATCATGGTCCTAGCCCCGCCCCCCTGCTCAGTGCCAAGTCCGCGCAAGGAATTGTATCAAGCAACTCTCAAAGTGTCAGGGACCGTAAGCGAACTGACTGTCGTCATTGTATATGCTCCAGACATCAAGACTGAACGATGGGTAGGCGTTACATGTAAATCATGCCGGTGAATTGGTAGCAACGGTGGCGTGACTGACGAGGCTATGCTGTGAGCATTCAAGGAGCATGTCGGAGCGGAAGAGGTTGAGTATTGATAGACTTTCTCACCCTGCTGTCTTGCCTGCTCAGGTAACCGTGCAAGGGTATGCCTTAATCTGCGGTAATGCTTGTACACTAACACTATTGCCACTTGGGCGATTGTGATGAAGAGAGCTATCAGGGCTATGGCAGCCTCGGTGGAGATAGACATACTTTTTTGTCGATTTGAAATTGCGTCGAAAGGGTTACCCTTCACCGCATTGGGAGAGGAGAGCAGAATAAACGTTGATATTTATGTCCCGTCTGGAATTGACCCTTATCAGGCGAAAGGCTGGGAGGATGGTGGCTCAAAGAGGTGCGGCTTGGGAGCTCGAACAAACAGAAATTATCCTACGCACCCTATCGCCTCGGTGGTGTACCGAGAGATCCTCAGATGCAATTGGGTCACCATGTTCCTACCCGGCCAAAACCCATTTGCCAAACAACCACTCAGAGTTACCGTCCTGTAACATCCACACACTCGTAATGCTGATTTTGATGATGGCGACCTGATTGATCCATCGTGGTGGGCTGTGCTCTTACCACCAACATCAAGTGGAGGACTTGGGCACCTGTGCAGTCTATCATGCATGCAGATGCACGCAACGGGTTGCTCGGCCAGCGCAACCCCTCCTCGGAGTCAGCGTCGCTGGCTATGTCCTTCAATGGTAGCCGACTCACAGTCTGCCAAAGGGATTGTCAACTTAGTGACTTTCACGACATGGCTTCCACTGGGAATGCAATTTATTGAAGCTGTCGAACAAGGTTGGCGTGTTCAGCCCTTTCGTTCATATTATTTTGTCTGCCGTAATCACTGCTCGTGTTGTATCCGGGGCTGTGAGGTGATACGTGCAGAGGATCGAGGCCTCGAAAATTTTGCGAGGAGAATTGGGTCAAATCCTGCCCAGAGCATTCAGTGAGACATGCAATAGACGACCAAGAGACTGATGCTTATGTCCAAATTCTCGCCAATTATATAGAAGAGCCCACCCATCACCGACCGAATGGTAGTGGTAGTGCCAGGTGGGTCGTCATACCAGTCATGACGAAGGGAATTTGGACACAGCCAGTGAACAGTAATCCATAATGAATCCGACAAATGGCGTGATGGGTAATTGGGACAGAAGGCCATCCCATATGCACCATTGGCTTCAAGAAGTTTGTTCGCGTCACGCATTGGTCACTCTGGTTGGGGGGTGTACCAACCATGTCAACCTCGGCCTTCCAACTTGTGCCCAACCTGGACAACAGTAACTACTTAAAAGCAAAGAAAAACACCCCCATGGTCCTCCGTCTTTGAAACTTACTCAAACTACCTCACTCAAGTGAAGACCTTAAACTTCATTTCAACATCTGACCTCCCCCCACCCCCCAAATCATCAAAGCCAAACCCGTCAAGACCATGACTCCCGTTCAGATCAAGGCTTACTCAAGCATCATCAAGCAACTGTACGTGAAAGACCGCTTCACGGCAGAGAAAACCAAGAGGATACTGGAGGAAGAACATGGCTTCCCGCACATGAGGTTTGTCAGACTTTGTCACACCACAGACCAAGAGCTTATTCAAATCAAGTACTGGCCAATTCAGGAAGCTTCTGGCACAGCTCAATCTACGGAAAAAGGTTGAAAAGGGTAGTTACTGGGCAGGAACTGTTGCCATACATTTAAAGGCCCGTGGTTCACAAAACGTAGAGACCCCCAAGCCAACCGTTGTGTGCCGACATGGAGTTGCGGTTCCTTGGAAGGCTCTGTGGAAGGAAATCAGAAGATCGACTGGTGGTTTGGAATATAATTCAAGCAAGTAGATTTTCCAAACTCCGATTTGATCGCAAATGTTTATTCACAAAGCAGGCATTTCAGCTCTTCCACGGCTACCCACTGGCATCGAAGTTCGAACTCCGTCGCCCGCCATGCAGCATTGTGTCTTGCAGAAGGACTTCAACATCGCCTACGCCGAGTTGCCAGTATCGGGAGAGAACCTCAACAGCACTTATGACTGGGGGAAAACAAATTTAATCTCGCTTTATGCAGATATTTATCCAGTTCCATGGCGACAATTCGAAGAAATGCTTTACGAATGTCGTAAGAACTCCAAGTTTATCTTTTTGAAGGAACGGCTCAGTTAGGTATTAACGAGAAAAATCCAGGCGAATTTCGAACCCGACTCGGTCTTGACTGGAGAGACAAGCAAGAGGTCGACCCATCTACCATAAGCGCACGGGACCAAACGGTTCCACTGGAAGCCCTAAAAGCTTGCTTCATAGATCTGGTTGATCCGCCGATATTCCAAACTGCATTGAGACAGATACCCAGGCTGATGAACGATAAGGGCCGTCAACTGTACATGCTGCAGACTATCTATCAACTTTCCAATAAGACCTTTTCACTGTGGGCCCCAAGCGATAACACGCATCTTTTGAACACATTTCTTAGCACCCTAGATATCGACTTGATGACGAGACTCTTCAACCTGAACACTCCAACAATGCGGGCCGCCTGGGAATCATCTGTTGACGTTGCTTGGGCAGCTGGAAACCAGGCAATATTCAACTACCTTATCTCGCCTTATAACTGTCAAGCAACATGGATCAACGCAACACGGAAGCGCATTGATTGGCAGGCAGCAATGTTGAGTGACTCGAAAATGCTAGCAACAGCATCGCTCAAGCCACTTGAGCCCGATATCAGAATCTGGTCGGATCTTGACTTTTATCTCCTTCCCTATCTTCGGCGTTTAAGGACTCGTCGTGAAGATCTTAGCGACACGTACGCCACCCTCCTTCTCGGGAGACTTGTGAAGCATCTATATCATGATGATACGAAGTATCCCGACGATTGCACGTATTTGGTTGAGTATCTTATTAGATGTAATGCCAATGCGCTCATTACACCCAAGGAACTTGAGTCTATCCAGGAGCAAGCTTTCATGGCTCAATTTTGTGTGGGATTACGGTACCACCCATACATTTTTGAACCGATGCGTCACTATTTCGGCGGATATGATGAAGATGTGGAACTCACCGTCATAGACATAGCATACTGCATTGCCCCTGCTCTCTACCTTGCGTACAATGACAGGAGGCAAAGCTTGCCGCGGAAGCCAACTCTTGCGGGTGCTATGAACGCATTGAACCTTGGTTTGGAGTTCTTCGAAACCTACTTGCAAGTGAATCGGTTCACTGATATTGAGAAACAAAATCGGTTTCTGCACAATACTCTGGTGCATCTAGCCCAGCTCTCAAAGCGATGGACGACAGAACACCTCCGAATGCTATTGCTTGCCGGCGGTGAGAGCATGGACTCTCTTGCCGCAAAGGTCTTGCACCTGTTCGTCAACCTCGTTGCGCTTCCTCCAGAGTCTCCAGAGCGCTCTCTCATCCACAACCGAGCGGTCACACTCTTGCTGGAAACAGGGTGCCAAATCAGTCCAAAGGCTTTATTGAACGCAATTCGGTCGGGCAATACAGATCTTCTGTCAATTTTGGTCAGCTACTCTGACTTGAGAAAAATTGGGCCCTTTTCCCTCTGCGCTTCTGTTTGGACAGACAATACTGATTCTCTGAATCTTCTTCGAATGCTAGGGATCGCGGTCAGTAATGTGGAGGTCGGCAGCGTGACATATCCATCCCACCCCGGCTCTTTTCGCTCTCGCCATACTTTCTTTGGGGAAGAGCTGACTGATGCACGGCGCGACGATTGGTATTGCTACGATGTGAAGAGAGACCAATACCCAATGAGTCTACTTCAGGCTGTCGGCAAGGGTTCCGAAGAGCATCTTACTCCTGTACCGATGATCATGCGTTGTCTCGACCTTGCCAAAAACGGAACTACCAAAGCACCGCAAATATACCTCTACGATCTGCTCTTGGGCTGTCTAGAAAGCCGTGCTCACCTTAGTACAACCTCTGAGGTATGCCAGCTGGTCAAGTCAGAGGGCCTCGAGTTCAGTGACCAACCACTGCGACCATCACTCATTGAAGCCTTCCTATGCACGCTCAACAATTTTGGGGTTGCCACGCCTTTTGAATCTCGATCGACTCATGATACTGAACGGCCCGGTGTTTTGGAACCAATATTCAGGTTCCTGGTTAGCAATGGCACGCCGTTGCCCAAAGATGTAATTTCCTGGCTCTTGGAAGTCCACGCGAGCAACGACCTGATACTCTTCGCTCTCGATTGTGGAGCATATACGAATACGCACGCTAGCCGGTGGGAGTGGGAAGGCATCCTATCATCGATAGCGTTACGTGATCGGCTCCCATTGCTAAGAGGGATCTTGGAGCGACGTTGTGTTGAGATCAACCCTGTCGACTTGGCCACGGCGTTTGGAATAGTAAATTCCAGCAGAATTCAAGCGTCACCTCTGGAGAGACTTGAAACCTTGCAATTTATGGAACAGTTTTCTCCCGATCTTAAGATACTTTCGAACAGCACGATTGCCAAACTAGCAACGGATAATGCATGCTTCGGCCACGTGGATGGCATGATTATCCTTATTCGCCACGGCCTCGACATCAATGCGGTTATTCACATCTCGTATGGAACGATTGGGGACACTCGTTGCCTAACAGCTCTAGACAGTGCGGCTTCGGCTGGGTATCTAGACATGGTGCAGTTGCTTTTGAACAGCGGCGGTATGAGTGCGGTCCCCGGCGAGACAGGTTGTGATGGTGCGATTGCAATGGCTGAATGGTGTGGGCATCATGCCGTTGCGGAATTGATTCACAAGTGGGTAGATCTGGGAGTTCAGTTGGGTATTGAGGACGTTGCGCGGTTGCAGGATGTCTCTTGAATGGGGCCTCATCACGCAGGCGCACGCATGTATGAGTCCATAGAAATCAAGGGGGGGATATGTTACGTTCAAGAGAATAGATGCCATTGGGTCAATCTAGCGATGGCCAAAGTTATGGAAGCGTGAGACCGGGGTTTCCCAACCATGATATGCGACCCGAGTGGGACTGAGCAAGAGGTGAATCTGTTTGACTAACAACAATGAAAAGACTAACATGTTGTGACTCAGAAGATGTTGGAACTTTTCAGACATGTGCAGGTGTGCCCTCCCAAAGCTCCGCACACTGCTTCCAATCAAGAAGCTGCGCGCCATTAGATCGCAAACCCTCCTCGACCTCGCCTTCGATCTCGGCAGCTGTCTTTGACCCGGCATCATACGTCGAGTGTGCTCCCTGCAGGAGCGTGACCTTGAACCCGGCTTTCAGCGCTCCTTCTGAGGTTGACTTGACGCAGCATTCGCTCTGAATGCCAAAGGTCACGATGTGCTCGACTCCCTTCCCCTTCAGTTCTTCCGCAAGGTGTGGGTTAGATTCAAGGGTGTCCCCTGTATCAAAACCTTTGTCAGCTGCACACACAAACCCTCCAATACTACTCCAAGCGACTAGCAAGACTCACTTGTGTGCTTCGCCACCAATATCTCCTCTGCGACGCCCTCGCGAGGCTCAAAGACCAGTTTCCATGCTTCACTGCCACGAACGAGAGTCCCTTCCTCGGGCTTCTCTTCGTGTTGCACGAAGACGATCAAGATGGGCGTTTTCCTCTCCGTAGGGCTGTTGAGCCCCCGGACGGTGGAGAGAATTTGCTGGCCGACGTCGCGGATTCGCGAGGCGTAAGGGATCTCGGTCTTGGGATCAGAGGCGAGTTCCTTCTGGATGTCGATGACGAAGAGGGCTGTGTTGTGGAAGGCCATCGCTCCGTCAGGTCGTTCGTTCGTTCAGTTGCTTGACGCACGATGAGGCTCGTTGAATCGTTTACTTATCTTGTTTGTTCAAAGTCCCTGATCCCCCTCTCCAGATTTGTGAATGTTTGCCGCCTAGAGTGTGCTGAATGCGCACCAATCAGTGGAAAACAACGCGATGTGAGCAAGGTGGGGGTCAACTGAGAGTTGAGTCATCAACCAACCTAGCCATTGGCAGACTTCACCCTACCAATCAGGGTACCAGTATGATTGTTCGGTTTTGGAATCATTTGCTAATTGAAAACAGTTGGTTCCTTTGAGTGAGGTTTAAGATATAATTTGCTGGTCTGCGCAAAAACAACTCTGTCTATCCTGCAATGCAGTGAGTTGATCTTGACTCCACCCCTGGAACTACGCAAGACCAACAAGCTTGAGCGAGTCTTCCCACAACCTTCTCTCTGTCTCTCCCTCGCCGCACTCTCTGCTCCTACATGACTCCTCCGCCGAAATATTGGCATCGCAACTCAATGCCAGTCAACCTCTGTCTTCTCTCTGCCGCTCTCATTACAACCTCAGCTGTCTGTGCCACCCGATTCATGTCTTCTTGTCTGGATTCCACAGGTCCACACCAGGCAAACGAGCCAAAGTGAACCTCAAATCTTACGATTTTATTCTACCACGCACTTCAGTCTACTGTTAATTCATGTGCCTCAGGCGGCTCGCGACCCGTAGAACACAGACATGATCAAGATAGCGCGAAATCCTGGACCTGACATAGCCCCGATTCCAACAATTTCAATGCTTCTCCGTCCATAAACCCATCTACATACGCCTCACCCACCACTTCATATCCACCGATCCATGGCCTGATAACCAATGGCACCGAACACCCAAAAATGATACATAAGAGGTCACCTTTCCTGGTTTGGTGGTCGTCGTTTCCGATGATGTTGTCCGGTGCCCAGCCCATATAACCTTTCTCGGTGAGCATGTACCGTCTCTCCTTACAAGTCCGGTCAAAGGCTCCGTACACTTCCGCGTAGTCTTGCTCTTCAAAATCGTCTCTTATTGTGTTAAAGAAGTAGTCACCGAGCCGAGTGTCCTCTCCCATTTGTAGGTTGTCGTTGGCTTCTCTCCAGAGATTGTACCTGAAATAGTAGCCCTCCTGCGATGACATCCACACCCAGCCAAGCCTCTCGAACTGCGGCCTTGCCACTTCGAAGTTCTTAGGCAGGCTTAGGACCGCGGCATGGCGCGGTTCGGCTCGTCTGCTGCCGCTGAGCCGATCAAGCAGAAGCGTTCGGCAGAGAGCCGCTGCCGTCTCCTTGTAACCACCGTAGCCGCTCCGCCATGAGGGATACTGTATCAACTTGCCATCGTCCCACATCCAATATCCTCGACCGGGGGCTCCCAAACCGGCCACGCGGTCAAACACGAACCCTTTGCAGCGGAGAATCCGCGGCCCGACAAAGTTGAACTCGGCGGCCCGATCTCCGGCAGCGCGGTAGACCTCCTCGGCCAATGACGGTTCCGGCTCGTGGGAGACCTGCCAGAAACCCCAGAGCGGCATCCCCGGCCGGGAGTACCTCAGCCGGCCTTTCCACGTCCAGTCGGCTGCCCAAGATGGCGCCCCGGAGTGGCCCCAAGGGTTTCCCTCTCGGAGCGCCTCCAGGTTGTTCGATCGGGTGATGAATGCTCTCGAGACAGACGCAAAAAGGATGGCGGAACTCATCGAGTAGTCGTGCGACAAGGACTTGGCGATCTGGGGGTCCATCATCCCAAGTAGGGCGAACACCTTATCGCGTCTGTCACGACACTCGGACGAACACGCGATGTCCAGCAGCCGGCGTAGTCCCAGCCACCGACCGTCGTACTCTTCGTGGTATCGGCTCAGGATGCGGAGGTCCTTGTGCACGAGATGCAACCAGAGCGTCGACCACGCCGGCTTGGCGTCGGGTTCGCTACGCCGCTCCTGCTCGGACCGCAGCAGTTCGTCCTTGATGAGCCACATGTCCGCCCTGAACAGCACGTCGATCGCAGAGCAGAAAGTCACCCAGTCCATCCGCCTGTCTCCGCACCGCAGCACCGTGGCCGACGCGCCCAGGACGACCTCCTGCACCACCCAGAGACGCGACCAGTACGGCCGCTCCATCAGCGCATTGAGCCCCGAGAAGCGATTGCCGAAGAAGAACGACGACGGCAGCCGCAGCTGTCCGAACGGCCGCTGCTGGCTCTCCTCCGCCATGCCCGCGAAGGTCTCGAGCAGATCCAAGGCGTCATCGCTGTAGCCGCCCGCCTCGCCGAGCCACGCCACCACCCCCCACGCGCCGCTGTAGATGTCGCGCATGCGCGCCACCTGGGCGGCCTGCTCCTCCTCGTCGGCCTGGTTGATGCAGATGGCGTCGATCCAGAGCCTGAAGTTGCCGGTGTAGTGCCCGGTCCGGTGCATGGCACGCAGGGCGACCTCGAGGTTGACCGTCACGGTGGTCTCGGCCCCGTTGAGGACGATGGGCCGCCGGTCGGTCTCGGAGCCCCAGACGTAGGAGAGAGCGGCGTAGTCGCCCCACCGGAAGCGGGCGGCTCCATCGGGCGGCCGAGCGCCGGGCTCGTTTCGGAACCGTCTGGCCCACCCAGATACTGTCCTGCGTCGCAGCTGGATGCTGTCGTGTGCATCGTTTCCGAGAGTGACAGCGGTGGCATATTCCTCGGTGATGTCGTCCAAAGCGTGGGTGCTCAGAGTGAGGTGCAGAAGTGGTGAATCGGGCTGTGGCTGCTCAAAGGCGACGAGACGTATTTCATTTGTATTCGGGTCAAGCGACCCGTAAAGCTCGCTGTAAAGGTTTGGCAGCTTTGTGTTTGCCATGGCGTGCGTCCCGGCTCAGGCCTCTAGACAATGCGATAGGGACAGGTGCTCTGAGCTAACCGCAGATCAGGTGGCTTGGTCGCTGGTAGCAAGAGAATCAAGCATTCGGATTTCCCTTTAGCGGTGAGCAGAAGTGCTAGTGGAAATGGTGCGTCGTTTTCTTTGCCCAGAGCTTCAGCCGCTCCGACCTGACCATTACTCGTCTCGTTCCAGGACAGCCGTGCTGTTGACACTGTCCACCCTGATAGGGCAGAGGCAGGGTCAGCGAGCAAATCAAAAAACGGAGGCCCCGACAGCGATACACGAGTTCCACGTTTGGCCCACTCTGTCAGCTGAGATTCAATATTTCCCACTTTGGGCCTAGCTTCGGAGGCTTCAACGTTGTGAACTTGTGAGTAACCTAAATCTCTCTTCTCGAGCAATGGGCAGCCAGCAACTTTCCTATTTTCGATGTTTCTTCCTCTAAGACGTTCGTGGATATGAGTCAAGCAGCCAGATTCTCACCAATGAGCAGCGGGCGGAGCGGAAGAGACCACAAAAGAAGTGAGCCACTCCAATTCCGTCCTTGTCAACTCTAGCCCCGATAACCAGTACAATAGGACAACACATCAAAGACGAAAAGCTCAAGAACTCAAGTCGGCCGTATCAAGTCTACAGTTGGAGGCTCCTACAAGACAGCAATATAGCGCTTCAGGCTTTGGAGGAAGTCTGGCAAACCCTATTCCGTCGCCCATTGACCTCAAGTTCATCAACTTGATCAATTACAACGTATGTCGTGAACGCTTTCACAACAAGCAAATCTTTCCCCTCGCGTGAAACTTCATCAACACGGTGATGGGCCCGTCGCTCTTGCACCCGTCCCACTTGTCGACGTGTAGCGTTTCGGTTGTTCGGACCAGCAAGGCGACTGATATTACGGTGCCGTCATGCCTCTCGCCGACCCAGCTGCAGATGAATTCGCCTCAACTGCATGAGAGCTGGGAAGCAACTCCCGAGCTTTTCACCAAGTGGTATTAGGCCATTGGAGGGTGTGGCGACCTCATCGATGTGTTTACTGGGCAGAGGAGTGCCAGGCGCGAGCGGTCTTCACAACATTTTTGGACTGGGAAAACCAGAGCTGCATGAGTTACTTCTGATGATAAACCACCTGGCCTGTGCTGAAAGAAGATGACGTAGGGAGATAAGGGCCAGTTTCGTCGCCTCCTTTTCTCTCTCTCTCTCTCTCTCTTTTTGAGCAGTCTAGTTTTGAAATAATAGTACAAGAACCCCCTCAAACTCTTTTAACCTTGACCTTCTCTTCAAAATAACTGCACCCTTCCATCTTCCCCCTCCAAAATCAAAACTGCTTTCCCCCCCCGCCCCCCTTCGCCAACCCGACGAGCTCTTCCCACATTAGACTTCACTCGAAGTGACCCGGTGCCGAGCCTCGGGTCTCCGTTGCAATGGCTCCTCGGGTACTTGGGCGGGCATTCCGCCCTCCAGGATTCTATTTTGAGCCGGGAAAGTCTGTCCACTATCGAGGAAACAAAGAACTTATTTTTGTCTCTATTGCGGGCCCGGATCGCAGGGATATCACGGTCGATGAACTGCGAGAACGCGTCGCTGGACGCATCACCCAGATCTTCGCCACTTGTGTGGAATACAAGGATCTCTACGTCGCTGTCCGGGGAGAAGAACTCTACTGGCAGACTGTTGCCCAGAAGTTCAACAGCGACGCTGGCTTTTCCGACTTGCCGTGGGCACTATTGAAGGAGCTGGTGGAGAAATACGTTAAGGCGAGAAAGGCCTACCACAGCCGCCCAGATGCACCCGCAACAGATCTCACCGAG
The DNA here is from genome assembly GCF_004353045.1 of Thyridium curvatum. Classification (NCBI taxonomy): domain Eukaryota; kingdom Fungi; phylum Ascomycota; class Sordariomycetes; order Thyridiales; family Thyridiaceae; genus Thyridium; species Thyridium curvatum. The sequence continues at coordinate 128,116 of NW_022156836.1, read as the reverse complement.
GTCGTCGACCGGTTTATCGCTCTCCACCATGAGACCTCAAACCTCCCTCCTTCTGCCGGCCTGCTTCAACTTGCCGTTCGTACCGACCCAAGCGATGCCAACGCGATGTCCGACTCGCTCCCGACAGCAGCCCTTCCTGGCAGCACCGCGGACACTACGGACCTCACTCCCTCTGAGGCCGACCTCGCATCCGTATCAACCGAGCCCTGGCCGCCGGGTCACTTTCCGAGCGAGGACCAGGTGTTCCTCACCCACCAATATATACGAAGCCTTCACGGCATCACACCCGAGTCTCGAAACGCTCAAGACAGAAAGCCCGGCATTCCCACGGGGCATTCGTCTCCTTTCCAGTTGCGACTCATCCTAGCGTACATGGCTTTGGTCAACAAAGGCCCCGAAGACACCTGGTGTCTTTATCTCTTACCTATTGCCTTCGACGACAACCGAGAGCGGCAGATTTGGTTCCGGCACTCGAACCGAATGTCGAAGCAGTTTCAGACGACGAAGGCCTTCCTTGAGTACAGCCAGGCCATGTTTGCCAGTGGCCGCGAGATGACCATCGCCATGCTCACGCCGTGGTTTATCGACCGGCCTGGTCTCGATGCCATCGGTGGTGCAGAGTAGTGGCTCAAGCATCCGCTCGCCATGCGGACTGGCATGACTCTCGTCATTCGGGCGGCGAATGTGGCTGGCGGCGCCCGCCTGCAGATCGTCATTTACGATCCCAACCTTCACGACGCGCCCACTCGCAACGCCCTCGTTGCCCACGGCGACCCCTTGGTTGAATGTTACCGGAAACTGCTGAGTATGATCACAGACTGGGTCCGAGAGACCGCGGCTTTCCCTCCCGTGCTCGAGGGCTGGTACGGCGGGCGCATGCAGGGGGTCAAACTTGAGGAAGTCGGACTTGATGCTGTTGGTCTCGCAGCCCTGTGGATTAATAAGCTTGTGAGTGGCGGTGCTCTGCCACCCATGGCTGAAGACACGATGACAGCCGACGAGGAACGCCTGCTCTGGGAAGAGAAGGGCTTCGTACCCATTGAGCGTCTCCTGAACTAGCAGGGAGGAATGGTTTGAGTTGAGACAAAGCAGGAGAAGGGGTGTACGGAATGAGTGTTTGTTTTGCGGTTTCCATTGTTTTGTACGAAGATCCCATGTATTTTAGTCACTGGCGACATGCCGTCATAGCAAAGCCTATCTCGCCTCTCTATCAAAAATGCGAGAGTTTCTTCCCAGCAGGCTATAGGAGACAATTGGGAAATCCGCCTTCAAGAGTTAAAATTACATAGATGACCAATGCATCGAATATCATAATTCAACAGGGTATCGGCTTTGCTGTCATGCTTCGTGATGCCGCGTACGCGGGCCAAATCCCCGCAGGATATAGTGTAATAGAACATAGGGTATGAATAAAGACATTATGTGTTTGCGGTTCAGAATTGACACGAGTTGTTGTGTGCTTGGGTGATCATCGCATCGTGTATACGAGACAAATATCTGCGTCAGGAATCACATCCGCATGTTTTTTTGGCGACAAATAAGGCAATGTTTGCTGAACTAGAATGATTGTATTTATTCTCGTTTCTGTAGAAAAGATGCTGCAGATGCGAGTCACATCAGTCAGGACCTCGCGCTTGTCAACGACGATGAGTCGATCGCCAAACTTCGGCACCGGGCACGAACCAGTCATGTTGTCATGGAAGAATCGGCTTGTGGGAGGTAGACTACAAAACCATCGAGCGCTGAGTAGAAGAAGGGTACTCAGTAGGACTATCTAGGTAAGGTGTAGTCGGGTGACGAGAAGAAGATTTGAAATAGGAGCTTCCAAAGGCTTTATAGTTAAGAACAACACTACTCCAAATAACAACAGCAGCTTGTGGCAGTATGCCATAGCGGTTAGGGGGTCGAATAGTAGAAACTGCGGCACTTCAGCCATCCCGTTGGTGCAACTAGCTGCGTTCGATTCCCGATGATACCATTGTTGTTTTCTTTTTTGGCCTTTTTTTCTCTTTAATTATTTCGGTGAAGGTGAAAAGTGACACAAAGATGCGAGTCAATAAGGTAGGTGATTCACTACCTGCTTTCTACCACCTTCTGTCACTCAATAACAATGGCTCATTCATTCACTGACGATGCCTGAATAGCTGAGCAAACAATCCTCAAGCATTCTCAGTCTCCGGCGGCTGCAACATAAACATGGTGGATTTCCGCCCTCTTTTCCTTTTTGTCTCTTCTTCTTTCTCTTCAGAGCCTAGAAAAGAATCATCACGATACAAGTGCATGATCTCTATCATCCTCAGACAATTTCCTGATCAAACTCGCTGGGAAGTTCTGTTTTCCCTTTCCAACTCCCTCTCTTTAGTTCTTCCAAGAAGTTCCTCCAAGCCTCGAAACTACGCACCATGCCGATCCGATTTTCCCAAGCACTCAAGCAGCCTGGCTTCTTCTACCATGGCGCAGCCTTTGGCGGAAACACCGATGTAACCGAGGCCGTTTACAACATCTTCATCGGAACCGACCGCCAACAGATATCCCCTGACGTGGCCCGGGAGCGAGTCAACCAGCGCGTCAAGTCTCTGTTTGAGACCTGCCTGGGCTATCGCGATCTCTACGTCGCCGTCCGAGGTAGCGACCTCTTCTGGAAGACAGTGGCCGTAAACTACCTGGGTAGTTCTGACGACCTTGGCTGGGAACATGCAAGAATGCTCGTCCACTTCTACGCCCGAGCCCGCCAAACCTACATAGGTCCCCCAGTCCACACGGGTCTGACGCAGACTGTCGACATCTTTATTCGACTCGGTGAAGAGACGTCACAGATGGCGCAGTCCTCGGGCCAGCTCAACCTAGCCGTTCGGTCTCAGCCGACGGACATCAACGAGATGTCCAGGGCTCTGTCAAACCCAAGCCCTTCCAACACTGCCCGTTCCGTTGCGTCGATTATCGTTCCAGTCCTCTCGACTGCCGCGTGGCCGCCTTTCTATTTCGGAGAGAAAGACCTCGTCTTCCTTGTCTACAAGCCGGTTCGCCAAGCTCTCCACGGCATCACACCCGCCGCCGCCGCCGACAGCTCCAGACTGCCAGCCAGACCGCATAAGCGATCCTCTGCCATCGACCTCCGAGTCTTCCTCGGATATATATCCTTGACAATGTACAACATTGGCAGCCCATGGGCTCTCTACCTGGCCCCGGTCGCGTTCCTAGACAACCCCACGCGGCAGAAGTGGTACTTCCACACCGCCAAGCAGTCCAAGATGTTCGGCACACTCGACCAGTTCCTCGAGTACTCGTGGTCGAGCATCCTCGCCGGCAAGGACCTGGCGCTGGGCATGCTGACGCCGTGGTTCGCCTCCCAGGCCCAGCTCGGCACGGTCGGCGGCTCCGCGGCCTGGGCGGAGCACGACATGGCCGCGCGCACCGGCATGGCCCTGGTCCTGCGCAAGACGGGCCCCCCTGACCGCCCGCGGGTCCAGGTCGTCCTCTTCGACCCGTGGAAGAACTACCCGCCCGCCGCCAACGAGGCAGCCCGACTGCACGGACAAGCGATTTTCGGCTTCCGCGAGGCGGTCATCGACCGGGTCAAGGCGTCGACCAGCGCGCTGGGACAGGCTCCCACGCTGGAGGGCTGGTGGGGAGGTCGCCTTTCGTACGGCGTGGCCGACGATGCCGACTCAGTCGGCATCACGGCGTTGTGGATCGATGAGATCCTGCAGGGAGTGGACGTGCTCCCGCCGAGCCGTGCCATCCCGGAGATCGAACGGGACGAGGAGAAGCGCTGGAGCGATCGCGGCTTCGAGCGGATCCCCAGCTTGGAGGAGGACTGATGGGGGGTTTTGGGGAAGGCGGAATACGGTTATCATGAGAATTGCGATGGGTTTACTTATGACTTACAAGGCGCATATGAATTGAGAATCAGGCCTTTAATGAAATTACTTAACTGCAAATGCGATTGTTGATCTCTCCGTGCGCGGTGCTTCTGTGGAAACGTGACTGCCGGGACTGATCTCAAGCTTCCCAGTAGCGCTCCGTTATACAGAATTGTAGATGAATGTGTGACTACGATTTCCAGAGCTGTGCAGGACGAATCTTTGTGCACATCCCGCATTCAACAGCAGTTATCTTCAACATGAGAATGGAAAGTGTCAAGGCCCCACTGCTCCCCACCTAGAGCCTCGTTGAGTTGTGGAGCGCTCTCCGTACTCTTTTCTTTTGTGACTCCGAAGAGGTGAGGACATGACTGCAGAGAGTCTCAGGCACGCTTTCCAAGCATAGTGGATGCCAGAACTGGGCGAGGTGAGGGAGCAACAAACTTCATCGCTTCCACATAGAGGTCAACCAAAAGGCAGCAGGACATGATGGCAGCAAAGACATGGATGGAACTGGGATACCTCGAGAAGTTCGCATGCTAACTCTGAAGTCTTAAACGTATCTATGGAGCCAATGCTACACAATACTTGGAATCGGGGCCCTCAATTGTCAACTCTGTTCACGCTCCCATGCTGGATCTCGCCAAGCGCTCCACCAGATCCAACACCTTGCTGTCATCCAGCGCGGCCGCATACCGCACCGCCAGCGCCATGACGTTCTCCTTGGCCTGCATGCTGTACGGACACATGATCCAACCGATCCCCGCAAGAAGCGACTTCTTGTACTCAAACACGACCTCCTGATCCATGGGCGACAGCGACGGCCCGCCGAGCCTCTGCAGGGTGCGTAGATAGTGCGCCAGGATATCCCACTCGTGTGTCCGCCTGTCCTCGATCGACAGCGCCCCGGCTACAAAGTAGGCGACGTCATGGAAGGCCGAGCCGATGTGCACGGTCTGCCAGTCGAGGAAGCGCGGCGCCCCGTTCTCGAGGTAGGCGTTGGCCACGTGCGGGTCGCCGTGGAGCAGGCACTGGAACCGGGGGTTGCGCATGGCAAAGTGCTTCCTGACCGCGGCGGTCACGCGTGCTTGGTTGCGCAGGGCTGCGGGGATGTCGGGCCGGTCGGGGCCGTTGACCACCTGGTCGTAGGTCTCCAGCAGCGTCAGGATGATCTGGTCGTAGTCCGACGTCAGCCAGGGGTAGTCTGCGGGCTGGACGCCCCAGGTCTTGGCGTGCAGGGCCGCGAGCTGCTCGACGCCCGCCAAGACGCGGTCGGCCGGCCAGGTCTCGGTGGGAGGGACGAAGGTGCACCCGTGGGCGGCGAGGTCGTCGAATATGATGATGCCCTGCTCCGCGGTGTGTCCGGCCCAGTGCACGGGCGGGAGACCCATGTGGTCGAGGGTCGGAGCGATGCGGTTGTAGAAGTCGACTTCGCGCTGGAACAGACTGACCAGGAATGGCTGCTGTCTGAGGAACTCCGGTTGGAAGCCGCCCTTGACGCACAGCCTGACTGGCCTGGACGCCGAGTCATCGTCGAACACAACACTCAGGAAGGCCTTGCTGGCCGTGCCTGGCCAGAACCCCACCAGGTCGGCAGACTTGACATTGCGATTCAGCACGGTTGACAGCCACCCGGGAGTGAGCTCTGCTGCGACGCTCGGGAGCGTGGACATGTTCGGGATGGCTGGTATGGGGGCATGAGAACCTGTGGCTTCGTCGTCGCCAGGAGGAGTCAACATGGCGAAGTCGCCGGAACGCAAGTTGTCAGGCGGTGCGGGTGAGACGATGAGAGTCGATCGAGTAAGGAGACGGGCATGAACCGACTTTCACGCTGACGTGATCTGCAACCGCGGCGGGTCAGTAAGCTGGCGGTGACTTGCGAGTAGCGGGATGCACAGCAGCGGGGTACATGAAGTAGTTGGGCAAACGCAGCGCTGGCAATTTATCATCAAGGAGCCCTTGCACTTCCAGGTGGCAGCCATAGAGGCTGCAGACGGAAGGTTAATTGGGGGTTGTGGCAGGGGCGCATGTCGGCGCAATCGAAAGGAGCAACCATGATGGATGTCGTACTATTTCCGAAGGAAAGAGTTAAGAGCCATGGAACAAAATTGAAGCTTCCTGGTCAATGCTGGGTGCGGGCCTGACGCGTAGCATCGAGTGCCTCGTCTTTGTCTTGTTCATGCCTTGCCATTCATTCATTCATCAATCCATTCATCATTCAATCCACCCGTCCATCATCTTGCCAATTCATCTCCAGCCATCAACGCATTCGATCGCGACATCACTGATCGCCCTCTTTCTCTTTCCCACTACCATGTCTCGCTTCCAGTTCGAACAGGATTGCGAAGTCCGTGATATCGCGCTGCTTTATGGAGTCGTTGCAGGGGATCATTTCCCCCTGCCACGCTGCGCGGCCCTCATCCAGGACGCCGACTCCCACGACGAGGTTGTGGATCTCTCTATATACTGCGGCTTGGACCGACGCTATGAAGAATACTTTGGTATTGACTTTTGGAAAATTTTCGCAAAGGTTTGATTGTATCTACATACCCGCCTGCTGGCCAGCCCTTGTTGGTGCTGCCCCCTTTACGAGACGCCTGCCGATGCTGACAGTGACTGCTGACTCGCCGAGTTTTCAGCCCAGCCTCAACGAGTTCGCCGCCTTGCCAGTGGAAGTGCGCGGCATTTTCCGAAGGACGCTCATCTCCTGTTACAAGAATAGACGCATCCCGCAAGTCTGTTTCTTGACCGAGTACACCAACCACCTGCCAATGGACACCAGAGAATACGTCAACTTTTACGGCTCGGAGCACCATGCACTGCTGGTAAACATCGCCCCCTCACACCTCCTTCCGACCCCTGGTAGGAAAACGATGGTATCACTGACACATGCTCACCTCTCCGAACCAGTCCGCATATCTCAGAGGCGAGGAAATGCCCGACAACATCCGAACCTCGCCAGCATACTACAACGGATGCCCATCGAGCCTGATCGTGTCGGAGAAGCCGGTCCAGAGACCACATGGGATCACGAGAGACGCGAACAATAACCTCCACTTCGGCCCCACGCAGAAGCTCGATTTTGAGATGGAGGTTGGCTTCTACATCTCCAAGCCCGTGCCCCGCGGCCGCAGAGTGCCCTTGGAAGACGCAATCCAGCACATATTCGGCTTTGTCTTGCTGAACGACTGGACGGCGCGTGACATGGAGGACTATGAGCGGAAACCCTTGGGCCCTTCCCAGTCAAAAGGTGCTGTTGTTTGATGCAAGCATCGCCTGTTTCATGACTAAATACTGTGCCATATGCAGACTTTGCGACATCGGTATCGGGTTGGATCACCCCACTAGACACGCTGATAGAATGCATCATACCCCAACCGATGCCTTCAGGGGAGGACACCACAATAGAGCATCTGAGGTTCAATCCGCGGCACTCGTGGACCCTCAACATGAAAATTACAGCCCGTGTCATCCGTATGGCTGGTCTTGACCCTCCGTCGCCATCTGATGCTGACAATCAATCAGAGGGGGTCCCGAGGATGACATCGACCTAGCTATTGAGAACAAAATGTCGGCGATGCGGTAGAGCCCGGCCCAATTGCTCGTTCATCTGGCCGCATCTGGCCGCGGTCTGGCGACCGGCGACCTCGTAGCCAGCGGTGTGGTGTCCGATCCTGTAGGACCTCTAACTATCTTGAATGATAGCTCCGATCTACAGAGATGATACACTGGAATATTAACTAACACTCGCCCTGTGTGCCTGATTAGAGCGACAACAACACTAGGCGCGGATGCCTCTTCGAGGCAACGACCGACGGACACAGACCGCTGGTAACACCACAGAATGGCTGCGAAATTGGGTATCTGGAAGATGGCGATATCGTGAGCTTGACAGCTGTGTGTTATAGAAACAGCGAGGTGGGTGACAGGTTCTATCTTGGGCCATGCTTAACTTGCATTGCCGAGCCGCGTCCACCGAGCCGGCAGGGGGGTAGAAACGGAGACCAGCAGGGGGATCAGGGTGGAGATCGGCCAAATGGCGGTAGCATGAATGGGAATCAATGAAGAAAGAGGAGCAGGATATTCAGCAGGTATCTCTATGTCAGCAGCAAGGAGGCTCACGGCAGCCCGGGTTGAATGAAGGCTCCGACTCCAATATCAGCAAGCAGCATTCGATGTGACTTGTCGTCACTGTTTACTCGCCCGGAGATCGACTCTCCGAGTTCGCTTTTACTTGTAACATACATGATTGGTCCGCCGCCGACCTCCACTGATGGTCCATGTGGGGTCCAGACATCTCGGCGCGGGCTCGCCTCCGAGCGCTAATCTCCTTGGCATTTTCCATGGATCCCCGACCGCACTCTTTGCGGCGCGCGCCTTTACGAACTGAATCGGCTCGGAGCTCATTCGCAGGAGTTGGCGATCAATTATACCCCGAAGGCCGCTCAATTCGTATAATAAGAGAGTTCTTTGTATCTGAGGAAAAGCCATCACAGCTTTGACTCGTATCTAAGCAATTCTTCGAGTGATCGAGAGAGAGAGAGAGCATGACATCAAGGCGGCTTTGCTCGGCATTGTTTGGCGCCTCCCGATTTGCCGGCAGCTCTCACTCACACATAAGAGCCGCTTCTTCGCACATCATCTTCTCGTCCAACTTTCACAACACGGCAAGCCCTTACAGAATGGCCGATGGTAAAGACACCGCGCGCAAGGACTGGTCCGCGAACCAGTACCTCAAGTTCGAGAAGCAACGCACGCGGCCCGCGCGGGACCTCCTCGCCCAGGTGCCCCTCGACCAGCCCCCACGCCGCGTCCTCGACGTCGGCTGCGGGCCGGGCAACTCGACCGAGATCCTCCGGGAGCAGTACCCCGCCGCCGCCATAGAGGGCATCGACTCGTCGCCCGACATGATCGCCAAGGCGGGCAAGAGGCTGCCCGACATCCCGTTCTCGGTCGTCGACCTCCGGACCTACTCTCCGAAGGAGCCGCAGGACCTCATCTTCTCCAACGCCGTGCTGCACTGGCTACGCGCTGACGAGCGCATCCCGACTATGAGGAGGATGGTCGAGTGGCTTCGGCCGGGCGGCGTGCTGGCGATCCAGGTCCCGGATAATTACCTGGAGAAGTCGCACGCTGCCATGCGCGCCGTGGCGGAGGAGGGCCCCTGGGCGCCGGTGCTGGGCCCCCTCAAGCCTGCGCTCGACCCGTTTGAATCGCCTCAGGAATTGTATGATGGATTGATCCCGCTCTGCTCCGCTGTCGATATCTGGCACACGTTTTATCAGCACCCCTTGGAGGATCACCAGGGTGTGGTGGAGTGGGTGAAGGGGACTGGGCTGCGCCCGTTTCTCGACCCGCTGGGACCCGAGGACAGGGTGGCTTTCGAGAAGGAGTATCTGGAGAAGTTGAAGGGGTTGTATCCGGTGTCGGTCGATGGGAAGGTGCTTTTGAGGTATCCTCGTCTCTTCTTGGTCGCTGTCAGGGCATGAGAAACCGTTCAGGCGATTATTTGATGACAGGATAAAAGGTTGTATTGAAAACTTCATCTCATCATTTCTTATGGAATCCACATGCTTCAAGGTAACGACAACGGGCAATTTATTATATGTAAGACTACCTTGCAAGCCCTTGTTCCTGAGAAACTCCATGTCTCCCTCCCGTGCCCAGAAAATTTACGTGGAGCTGCTCAGTGAAGATTTTGGGCAGATAATCTTTGCAGCTTTCTCTCGTGAACGGTATCAGTACCGGAGTCAAGAAACAGTGGGACATGGAAGGGTGAACAAGTTACGACCAGCGTCCTTAGAAAAGGATTTGCCGCCAAAGGTCTCGACAGTGATGAAAGCCCGCAAATTTTAGACACATTTAATTTGAGATATATGCTGCTACAAGAAGGCCGAGCATAGACGCCTTGGGAAAGAAAGGTTCGTTCTGAGGGCTGAGATTAATAAGCCTTCTCCTCCTCCCCGCACATACACATACACTTTGCGTCTAATCTCATGGGAAATCCTGCAACGCCTTATGGAGTATGATGATGGCATAACCATACAGGCTCTCAAGTCCACGGTGTCAAGAGTTTCATGATTATTACATAACTTCCAAGTGGGGGAAAGAAGACTTCTATCAAATCACCGAGGTGAAGTTCAAACATTCTCCGATCTAACAAACAGACACTAGATCTAGCCAAGTTGACATGGGCATTCTGGCAGATCGCTGTTATATTAGGGCACTCTTCCTTTCTCTATCTCCCTTCTGTTTCAAGATATCTCGCGAGCAATAGCGAAGGTCGCTATCAACATTGTCAAAACCGTGGCAAAAAAGGTTACAGGTGCAAATGCGTTTTGAAGATCAACGCTGCTGATGGAAGACAGCCAAATTGGCACAAACCCCAGACCCAATATTAGTAACACGGCAATCCAACAGAGAATTTTCCATATGCAAGGACCTTGAATTGCATAAAATCCCCAACCCCAGTTACCTAGTGGAGGGGCCTTCAACTTAGGGATACGTGGGGCCAAGACCTGCGCTGCGGTCTGACTACTTTCACGTGTGGCCGGGATTCCCACTATTGGATCGTAGATCCCCAAAAGTATCATTTTGGCTGTCATGCGCATCTGAAGTCCAAAATCAGTGGCTTGAGGCAAGGTAGCCTCGTAGTTGTCACTAAATTCTCGAAGATCTTTCGTCGAAAATTCTTCGGTTTCGAAATGGCTGTAAGGTTCGGGCGTGCGATAAAACTAAATATCAATCAGCGTTGTTAAATGTAGATGGCGTATCTAACTGACCTTGCAAAAGTGCATTTGAGTAAATGATCGCCAAGACAGAAAACGCTGCAACCAACTGCTCTGGGCATCTATAGCTGCCTTGATCTCACGGTGTAACCTTTCATCGGTATCATTAGACAGATCGTCTTCCCAGATGATCTTGGCAAGGGCTGTCTGCGATATGGCGGTCCAAGTCCGGTCGACGCAGAAATACGACTCCTTCTGGTGGATAATTGGAGGTGCTTGCCGATCCTTGGATGTTCGCAGCGATCTGCAAGGTTGCACCACACTCGAATTGGTTCTCGGGGATGTGCTGTGGGTTACAGGTATTGGGGGAGGGGATTGGGCCGGGGCTGGAGCAGTGCCGCTGCCATGGGTTGGAGGGTTGCTCCTCAGATGCTTTGCCTCTTCCGGATCCAACACAAGGGACATTCCTCGTCCGCAATACTTGAATGGGTTAGTTGTCACGGCTCGTACCGAGGGAATAGTGGTAACTCACGTTCCAGTGCAACCTAGCCTGATCGGACCGCAGACGTTTTTGGACCTGCGGAAGTGGCCACCAGTCGATTTCAGTATCGAAGTAGTCTTCAACCCAAGATCTGACCCTGTTGCTTATAGAGTCTGGACTGCCGCCCTCAAGAGCATATTCAACACGAAAGGCCCCGAAAGCTTCTGAACTGAGGCCTACTGATGGTGTTGATCCTGTGAGTGGTGAGTGATCGCTACAGTAGCTTTTGTCATTTATATCACCATCCAGACCTGGTGATGCCGGTCCTTCCTTGTCAGCTCGCATCTCAGTCAGTAGCGTAGCCACACCCAGATGATCGTGAAGAGTAACAGGGTGGTCGGGAGACTTCAGATAACGCTGCTTTTGCACGGACTCCACCAACAGTGTCCCCTTTGATGTTCCTTCGGCCAGATTTGCTGAAGGTTGCGGCATGGCTAGAAGCTCAGGCGCCAATTCGACAATATATGACCGTGGGGTACGGCCAGTTTCAGCCTTTGCATCAAGATCGACCTGACCCGTCAAAAGTAGAAGTTTGACCACATCTATGTGGCCCTGCCGGGCAGCCAATAATAGTGGAGTGTGATTGCGAAGGTCCTTTGCATTAAGATCGACCTTCTGTGTTGAGAGCAGAACTTTGACCACATCTGCGTGGCCTGCTAGGGCAGCAACTGATAATGGTGTTTCTCCAAAATCAGTCCTTGCTTCAAGATCGACCTGAGGTTCCGACAGTAGAAGCTTGACCACAGCCTCATCGCCATGCCAGGCAGCAATTGACAGTGGTGTACGGAGGGACTGATCCCTTGCATTAGGGTCGACCTTATTTGTGGAAAGCAGAAACTTGACCACATCTGTGTGGCCCCTCTTGACAGCCGATAATAGTGGCGTACAGTTAGAAGGACCCTTCGCATCAAGGTTTATCCCATTTTCTGACGCCAGAAGCTTGACGACAGCGGCGTGACCGCTCCAGGAAGCACAGAACAGTGGCGTTTGGCCAAAGTCGTCCCTTGATTCAATACTGACGTGATGTGTTGCAAGTAGAAGTTTGACTATAGCCTGGTGGCCCCCTCCGGCAGCATATGAGAGCGGTGTACGGCCAGAAGAGTCTTCTGCATCAGGATTGATGTGCTTATTCGAAAGCAGATGCTCGACCACAGCCTTATGGCCCTGCCCGGCAGCATACGACAGCGGTGTACGGCCAAGAAAATCTTCTGCATCAGAATTGACATGCTTATTCGAAAGCAGATGCCCCACCACAGCCTCATGGCCCCGTTCGGCAGCATATGACAGTGGCGTGCGGCCACGCTGATCCTTGGAATCAACACGGCTCTGATCTGGATACCCCAGTATAGCTTTCAGGAGTCCTTCGATTCCACTCGCGGATGCAATATGGACAAGGCTGCTACCCTCATCTTCCCGGGCTAGGTGGAACAATTCGCCAGTCTCATCAGGGTTAGCCCACCGCCCAATAGAGACCTTTGATGGCCATCCAAACAATTCCAAGAGATCCCGCTGGGGGATGCCTCTGGCGTCGCTTTGGGATGTATGTGAGATCCAGCAGGCCACAGCATAACGGAACAACGGGAAGCGTAATGCTATTGCTTCAAGCGCGGTGAATAAGCGCCCGAAGCTATCATGCTCATCGTGGAATCTCCGTTCAATGATCTCATGATCATTAAACCCCTCTTCCCTGATGCTCTCTTGATTGTTAGGGCCTTTGAAGGCAGAGTCCATGTTCTGGCAGACCTCCTCGAGCATCATGTAGCGGATGCAAATCCTGGACAACTTGAAATGTGCCATGCCGATAGCCACATCGGTGGATGGGGAGCCCTCATCCAGAGCGGATAAGCCTTTCTCGATGAAGAAGTCCTGCACGGACTGGTGAATGAATTGGACTGTGTGCGCATCAATTGAAGGCACTATCTCAGCAAGCCCGAAGCTAAGAGCCGTGACTCGGGACTCCAATGCATTGTCATCCGAGATGTAGTTGTTGCTTATCTTGCAGCCTTGAATGGATTGTTGTGAACCATCGGGCTCAACAGCCATGGCCCATCGCAGCTCGCCTAGGTCTAGTGGCCGCCTGGAAAAGCAAATCCATTGTACAAGTTTCAATGAGGACTCGTTGCTGGCCATCTCTTTCACGAGGCTGAGATAAAGCTCGTCTAGACCTGGAGGAGCATCGTCGACTCGCTTTGCTATCTCCTCCAATGTTGCTCCGCTCCTATGAAGTTCAATAGCCAGGTTTACTACGAGTCGAGCCCAAATGTAGATTCCGGAAGCTTTCGTTTCAATCAAATCTAGAATTGAAGACTCTGATAGTTCGGGAAGCTTGGAAACCCGGGTGCGTATGTGCTTGGAGATATCGTAGGCATTCTCAGACTCGAGACATATGGGAGGTTGATAGTTCGGATCTGGAATCGGATAGAGATGTGAGGTCCCTGGCAAGGACATGTTCCAGCGCCCTCCTTCCCCGAGGTTCTGTAGCTGCGTCGGGATCCTATCGAAGGTGACAGTCGCCGTGCGAGACTCGCCGTGGGTCTCGAGAGTTACAGACTGAAAGGTTGCCCCGGAGAAGTAGTGATCCTTCACGATGAAGCTTTGCAGCCTTTGTTCGTCCCAGCCATTGGGGATATCGCGTGCGCGAAAGCTCACATTCTCCTGAGGTGGGTGAAGCGGATCGCCGGGGCTCTGCCCCGCCGCACTGCTCGAGCTCTCGCCTCTGGAGGGAGTGTCCGGTCGCTGCGTATCGTCGGGGGTGGAAGCTGACCCTGAAAGTGAGGTCATATCCATTGTTGGCAGAGTATCTCACACATGAAGGTCAGTATCGTCCAAAAGCTGTGTGGAGGGGCGATTGATTCATTCTTTTATCAATGGCGGGTAGGATTTAGGCTTCAGCAAGAGACTTTCTACTTGTGCCCAATCGCAAAGCCCACATTCCAGTCGCTGCTCATCTGCCGAGAGGGGAGATGCCCAGCTCGGCGAATATGTTAGCCAATGGACTGGCTGAGGCGCCGAATCAAACGAGTTTGCCCAGCCTGGTACCTACACTGTGTGTTGGCGCCATGGCCTTGTCTGGCCCTCGAAGCGGACGCATACACGTTGCTGCATTATCGGGCGCACACACACAGCCTCTAATCCTACCCTGGGAAGATATTTGCGCTCCTACTGGCCTCGGTGATAACGGCCTGCAGCCCGAGGGTGGGATAGCTGGAGGCAGACAACGGGCCGATCGACAGCAGGCTACCACTGAAACGAGAGGCGCTCTTGCCACCCCTCCTGAGACGCTGACAGTGACCAAGCCATCTTGCATAGACGAAGTGAATGGACGAAATGCCCCGACCATCAGGCTATGTACTTGACAGTGCTGTTGGCGCTGCCCTCACACGTTGCGCGATGCTACATCCCTCTGATCACTACCGAAACCGTCCTGAACTTGGATGGTGTGTTGTCACTTGTTTGCATGTCGGCATTCATTGGCCCTTTTACAAGAATTACCCATTTTAATTCTTCAGCCGGCTACTTCCAGATGAATGACAGCAGCTGAAGCGACCAGGCGCACATCCTGCCCCTTTTCCAGCGTCAATTTTGCCGCCGTGGTGTCTTGTGTGACCAACCTCAGGAACTGCCTAGCCGCCCGCCCCCAACGCCAAACCATTTTCAGGGGAATCAGCATCATGTAACACAAGACGGAGCACTGCCTTCGTCGTGGTTCTTGGCCCCCTCCAGCTAGCCGCCTGCTGGCCCCGAATGCCATCTCTGCTCTTTTGCCCAAATTGAGCCATTGACCCCTTCAACATCCATCCTCGCAAGCAACCCATGTTGACGGAGCCGTATTGGAACCACAGCAATGCTGGCTCGACTGCTCATACTATGGCTCCAGCACGCTTCACTAGCGGTGCAAGCAGGGTGTTACCTCCCCGATGGAACGGATCGAAATGCTAGGAACGACACCATTGCCGGCAAAACCCGATATGAACCATGCTCTACCGGAGCCGGCCACAGCATGTGCTACAACACAAAAGATGGAGATACCTGCGTCGAAGACGGGCTTATCTACAATCCGGGCGGCCAGCTCTGGCGCGAGAGCTGCACTGACCCGACGTGGCAGGCACCAGAGTGCCTCAAAGTCTGTTACGATGACCAGCTGAGTGCGCCGACCACGTTGTGCCGTCCCACTTGGTGACAGCTTCGCTGACTGTTAGGTCCATCTCTCCTGGCAGACGAGGGAGGCAAGCGCATGAGCTCGATCGACATGACCATCGAAAAATGTCACGACGGGACCTTCTGCTGCGGCGGGCACGACTACGCACAGAAGAACTGCTGCGCTCTTGGGAAGGGCTTCTCGATTGTCAACAGGACTGCTTCCTACAGCTCGTCAACGGCGTCTTCGACAACTTCAGCCATCCCAAGCTTCACGGCGACACTCACCACCTCCACAGATCACGCCTCCAGTCCTACCGCCTCGGCCCCTTCGTCAATGACGGGAGAGCCCAGCCCATCTCCGAACAAGAAGTCGGCAATAATCGGCGGTTCTGTCGGCGGCGTAGTGGGCGCTAGTATTCTTCTCGCTATCGTCATATGCCTTAGAAAGCGTTATGGGAAGAACAGGGCAGGGTCACAGATCTGGTTCGACCACGAAACTGCTCGGCAAGATCCAATGTAAGAGACAGCCTTGGCAACGGGAACAAACGAGAAAGACTAACAGCCCGTTAGGAAACCTGCTGTGGAGCTGCCATCGCCCGCGGCGGAGCTGCCATCGCCGGAGTCGGAACAGTTATCCATGAGGAAACATGCAGCGGAACTGCCTGCTTTCATCGAACGCACAGAGCTCCCCGCATATCGGGAGAACCAGTGGTCCAAAGTTGGTTGATGGTAGTGATAGTTGAAGATATAGTAGAGTAATTTGGTTTCAATAGAGAAGACAGCGTAGATAACTATCCATGGTCTACTTTGCGACTGGGGCCAGTGTTGTTGTGGCTCAAATATGTGCGGTGATGGTGCTTCAGCGCTGAACCATGACATGCGTGACAATAAGCCAATGGTATTATCCACATGAACTTCACTTGCCCTCCTTCTGAAATGGTGACGGCACTCCGTCATCAAGAGGGCTGGTGGCATGTACATGCAAGTTCTTCTCCCATGAGCACTTGCAACGGTAAAAGATTCGCGCGTCGAGCAGAAAAGAGCTGATCGCCGCGTGGGGAGCGAGGTCGGAGTGTCCCGAGCGGGTTGACTGAACCTCGCTGCGACGCAGACTACTGTCGACCAAAGAAGATGGAGATAAGTACCACGTCGTGCGAGCATCTTGAACGCGTCCGCCGCGGTAGCAGGAAGGTTCTCGGCAGTCTTACGGTGCAAAATGGCTGCGCGGAAGTGTTCGTCTCAGGCAGGCCCCCAACGTCGATTGAAAATAGTGCTCAGCCTGTCGGACTCCTGGTAAGACAGACCGAGCTGGGCCCCCGAGAAAATAGCAAGATATGCTTGATATAACACACCGAACATAGCTTCGAGCGCCACCGAGTCAGTCACCTTTCCTGCCCAGGATACAAGAGCCCTGACTTTTGGACCATTCATTGGACGACTCGGACTGACTGGATACATATGCACGGCGTGCTTATAAGCAGATTAATGGTCCCGTGAAGACACTCAACATAAGGAATTAGCCTCAGAACAAGGCAGAACACACTCATGACTAACAGAGGAGGGCATGAGATATTTGCTGATATGCTGGCACGCTTACTCTAGGACAGCCTCGCCACCCATCCGCAAACACATTGTGATCGGCGATAACTTTGAGTTGGTGCAACTAGGTCGACCTTTGGGCTTGAGGTCAACCCCGAGAACTCGTCAGAGAGAGCGAGTGACGAACCGTAAAGTCAACACGAAGCGAACATCCACCACGAGACTGCCATCTTCACCACGCATTCGAATTCCAGTCGGCACGGCACATGACATACAGAAACTGCGAGAACGACGACTGGAAGAGTCCTCATTAGCGAATATTCTTTATTCAACTGCCATTGAGCCAACATTACAGGCCTGAGTGAGTCGACTTCGAATTCAGAAGCTTCCCCGCCAAAACGGGTATTGGGAACTCCACACTAACCTGATTGGGGCGAACTTGGCGCTGCCGACGGTCGTCGGATGCGCTAAACAGAGCTCGCACAAATTTGTGGGAACAACAAAGCCCTCGAGCATTCGGAAAGCACATCAACGGGGTACTGAAGAGATAGCTCTGTCGCCAGGCTGGAGTCAGGTCGAAGGTCCGTCAGCTGTCAGGAAGTGGTACAATCCAAATCGCTTAGTCACGCCGCAGCACCGAAGCAGAGCCCATTGTCGCAGCTATTCACGGCATCACCTGAGAAGAAGCACCTGACGCCCGTCAACCTCGCATCACAATGGCCACCAAGACGCCCGTCATAGCCGTCATCGGCTCTCTCAACATCGACCTGGTCACGTACACGTCGCGCATCCCCCAGGCCGGCGAGACCATGACCGCCAACGGGTTCAACGTCGGCCTCGGCGGCAAGGGCGCCAACCAGGCCGTCGCCTGCGCCAAGCTGTCGCGCTCCAAGGCCGCGCTCGACCGCGGCACCGCGACCGTGCGCATGGTCGGCGCCGTCGGGGCCGACGCCTACGGCACCATGATGTCGGCCGGCCTGCGCGAGTTCGGCGTCGACGTCTCGGGCGTGGAGGTCCGGTCCGGCATGAAGACGGGCGTGGCCGTCATCATCGTCGAGGAGGCGACGGGCGAGAACCGCATCATGCTGTCGCCCGAGGCGAACCACTCGGTCCGGCCGGAGCACTTCCGGGAGCTGCCGGCCCCGCTCCCCGACCTCGTCATCATGCAGCTCGAGATCCCGCTCGACACCGTCCTGCAGATCATGGCCACGGCGCACCGGCAGGGCGTGCCCGTCCTGCTCAACCCGGCGCCCGCGCAACAGATCCCCGACGAGTACTACGGTTACGTCTCGCACTTTGTCGTCAACGAGACCGAGGCCGTCTTCATGTCCGGCCGCGACGATGCGGACGTGGAGACGCCCGAGGGCCTAGCGGCGGTCGCTCGCATCTTCCAGTCCAGGGGCGCGCAGAACGTCCTCATCACGCTCGGCGGCAAGGGCGTGTACTACGCGGACGCCGGGGGCAGGTCCGGCCACGTGCCGGCCGAGAAGGCCAAGGTGGTCGACACGACGGCGGCAGGCGACACGTTTGTGGGTGCGTACGCGCTCGAGGTGGTGCGGTGCGGTGGCTCGGCGGCGGAGAGCTTCGACATTGAGAAGGCGGTTAGGATAGCGAATGGTGCGGCTCGAAGGACGGTGGAGAAGAGAGGGGCGCAGGACTCGATCCCGTGGCTTGACGAACTGGACTCGTAGCCCTGCTGTACGTTAGATGGCGGTTATCCGTTCCATAATGTAAAGCCCTTTGTCCCGAAGCGACGGGGTAGATACCGATAGATCCTCTATGCGGACTTGTAGCGCAATGCCCAATCTGATCTCAAAGCGTGGTGGTTCACTGCTTAAATGCTGAGGAGCCATCTTGGCGCCACCGATTCTCTAGCGTAGCCGACGAAGCGTGGGGGACTTTTTGACTCGCTTCGCTTCAAACTCCACAGTCCCCGACCACGGACCGGCAGCGGGGTGCAGGATGAGGTCAGGCGTGCGTTGAAGATGCTTTGCGGCATCGCGAAACGGTCTGTATCATCGTGACTGCTGTCTATTCCGGTCTCGGCAAGAGGGGTCGAAACGGATCAAAAGAAGAAGGTACCAAGTGCTCTTTATGTTTACACGTTCTGGCGAGCGGCGAACCTGAGCAAGAGCTTCAAACTACTCGACTCGTGATACCCCAAGACAGGTGCAAATTACCATCTTCTTGAACCTCAAGCTTGTGATCCCACCTTACTAGCTCCTATACACATCTCCCAACAGGCAAACATGGCGGACTCATCAAAGCCCATCGTCCTCCACCTGGGCGACCCCGTCAAGCACTGCCCGGGGCTCTACGCCCAGCTCTGCGAGAAGTTCACCGTCATCCGGCCCGAGCTCGCGGACAGGCAACGGCCGGCCTTCCTCGAGAACCTCCGCACCAAGAAATGGGGCGACTTTGCCGCCATCACGCGCGGCCAGTGGTCGACGGGCAACGAGATGGCCCCCTACGACGCGGAGCTCATCTCGCTGCTGCCCAAGTCCCTCAAGGTCATCGCCTCGGCCGGCGCGGGCTACGACTGGGTCAACACGGGCCTGCTCGCCGAGGCCGGCATCCTGTACTGCAACGGCGCCTCGGCTTCCTCTGAAGCCGTCGCCGACATGGCCATCTACCACATCATCTCCGTCTTCCGCAACATGCAGTGGACCAACATGGCCGCGCGCACGCTCGACCGCGAGCAGTGGCTCGACGCGCACCACAGCAGCCCTTTCACGGCGCTCAACCCGCGCGGCCACGTCCTCGGCGTCATCGGCCTCGGCAACATCGGCTACACCATCGCCGAGAAGGCGTACAAGGCCTTCGGCATGAAGATCGTCTACTTTGACCCCTTCCCCAAGTCGGCCGAGCAGGAGGCGGCCATCGAGGCCAGGCGGGTCGAGGACATGGACGAGTTCCTGGGCCAGGCCGACTGCGTCGTCCTCGCGGCGCCGGGCGGGGGCGGCAAGATCATCACCGCGGAGCGGATAGCCAAGATGAAGAAGGGCTCGAGGCTGGTCAACATTGCGCGTGGTACTCTGGTTGATACGGACGCCGTCGCCGACGCGATGGACTCGGGCCACCTGTTTGCCGTCGGCCTGGACGTGCACGAGGACGAGCCCAATGTCAACCCGCGTCTGGTTTCCAAGCGGAACGCGACGCTGACCTGCCACACGGCCGGCGGAGCTCTGGACACCAATATTGGCTTCGAGAGGCTAGCTATCGAGAATGTCCTTTTGGTTCTCGACGGAAAGGCGCCTCTGACGGCGGTCAACAAGCATTTGATCAAGGCATAGGAAAAGCAGGCAATTTTGGAGAAGTAGCTTAGTGCATCATAATTCAACTAATCAGGAAGGCCCATAAGACGAGCCGTCTATAACAAAGTGCAAGAGACTGGTTTCTCCTTTGGGAAAGTATCCGAGGGAGAATGCGAAGAGAAAATCTGAGCCAGAATGTTGGTATTGGAGTTGATAAGTCACTGGTAGTTCATCTAACCATTTGCAAAGAATAGAGAAGTCTCGCAAGTAAGAGTAGGAGGATGGACCTGTATCATGGGCACGGACAAGATGGGTGCTACAGGCTCATCCAACTCGTTTGTAGAACATCTATGCTAGAAGTTGAACAGAATTAACAGTAAGTGAATAGAGGCAGCTTGCGACCTGGAGAGTGTCATTCCTCACATGAGCCACTCTGAGCTTCAGCCACACATGTTGGCTTGAAGAGCCGGCAGTGATCTGGCCCAAGTCGAGCACCACGTGGCAACAGAGTGACTAACACGGGTCGAGGATCCAGGACCTTGGCCTGTTATATAAGTTCGAAGGGGTGTGATCGATGCGGTATGCTGTACTTTCATCACCGAACGTGCCTACGTCACGGGCCGCTCCTCTTTCGGGGATAGACATATAAAGTTATCCTTGATAGCCTTCCCTTTGGGCTGGGTTGTCTACTAGGGACTTGCGTTGTTTGATATTACTGCCTCTATCGTGAACACATTGGATGGTGACATTTCCCGCCATACATACATACGTGGCCCAGCAGCCAGACACGGTACCTAGCGCCACATTGTAATGTGGGCTCCGGCCGAGGCGATCGGGAGTGGCGCCGACCCATCTCAACTGTACGACCCACCTACACCGATCGGGTGTTGCAAGTCCCACCCAGCGCGAAGACATGGCAAATGGCAGAATGCCCGATGGGCATTGTAAGGTCCAGGCTGGGGACCCCCACGGGCGTGTAGCACTGTTGGGGTCCTGACCACTCACCCGAGCTCATTGATATACTTGGACTACTGGCTTAGTTTTCCTCGTTCTTGGGTGGTGTGTCATCTCCAATTCCTCACTTGCCCTTCCTTGTAGCCCTTTCGTGTAAGATTCATCCTCACCACCAGGCCAGACAACAAAGATGGGCTCCATGTCTGCTTCCAAGGCCTTCCCTCCGGGCATCCACGTCCCCTCCCTGACGTGGTTCAAGAACGAGGGCACGCAAGACATCGACTGGGATGTCCAGACCAAGCACATCGAGTTCCTCGTGAACTCTGGCCTTCACGGCGGTGAGACAGTTCATTCCGAAACACCCATAGTGGCGACTTTACTGATTGTAGAGAATAGTGGTCATTGCCGGCACAAATGGCGAGTCTGTGACGTTGACCAACGAGGAGAAGGAGAAGCTCGTGAGGACAGCACGTGAGATTGCGGTGCGATGCGGCCGCCCCGACCTCCCCATCACCATGGGCTGCGGTGGCCAGTCCACGAGGCACGTCATTGCCGAGACCCAGCTGGCCAAGGCCGCCGGTGCCGACTTTGCGCTCGTCCTCGTCCCCAGCTACTTCCACTTTGCCATGAACGAGGAGGCCATCGTGTCCTTCTTTGAGGAGGTGAGCAAGGCGCCCGCCATGATTTAGCACGTGAGATATATGTGATTTACTAAAGGCGATGCCAGCTCGCGGACGCCAGTCCCATCCCCGTCCTGATCTACAACTTCCCCGGCGTCGTTGCAGGCCTGGACGTCAACTCGGACATGCTGTCCCGTCTGGGCCGCCACCACAACATCGTCGGCGTCAAGCTGACCTGCGGTGGCATCGCCAAGGTCGCCCGCGTGCGCGCCGAGTTCGGCCCGGAGGAGTTCTGCGCCCTGGCCGGCCAGAGCGACTGGCTCGTGCCGGCCATGGCCGTCGGCAGCACCGGCACCATCACGGGCGTCGCCAACCTCTTCCCGCGGGTCTGCATCGAGATCTTCGACCTCTACCGCGCCAGCAAGGCGGCCGAGGCCGAGGCGCTGCAGCTCGAGCTCGCCAAGATGGAGTGGGGGTTCGGCAAGGGCGGCATCAACGGCACCAAGTGGGTGGTCGCCAAGATCCGGGGCTACTCGCTCGACAGCTGCGACTGCAGGCGGCCGTACCCCAAGTTCGCGGACGAGAAGAAGCAGGCCTGGATCTACGGCGTTGTCAACCCCCTGGCGGAGCAGGAGGCGAAGCTTGCGAAGCTTGCGAAGCGATCGGCATAGACTTCCTCTGTTTATATGATAGACTAGAACATGAAAGCACTTTTGGCGTTGTCAAGAAAACAGTATGAGAAAAGTGCTCGAAAGTGTATTGATCAGTCAAGCTAAACCGTCTTCCTCCGAGTC
Source organism: Thyridium curvatum (assembly GCF_004353045.1). Classification (NCBI taxonomy): domain Eukaryota; kingdom Fungi; phylum Ascomycota; class Sordariomycetes; order Thyridiales; family Thyridiaceae; genus Thyridium; species Thyridium curvatum. Next base: position 105,683 of record NW_022156836.1, on the reverse strand, counting down.
AGGCCATTGATCCCTCAAGTCGTCCAGTTGGGTTCCTTCGACCAGGCGCGCGAGATTCAGACGTGTACTCAATCTCTGATACTGCGACCCTGACTTATGAAGATAGCCGCCGCCCTGGGCCATGATATCCGAACTCGCTTCCTTTTCGAAAAGCCAATGCGAGAACAAAGGGGGCTGTACAGTAAGGCACATTGGCATCCCCTTATGCCGACCCTGCTTCTCGCTTCCTCCATGCAAGTACATCCCATCGCACCAATCTCGCAACATTAGGTCGAAACCTGTAGTGAAGGTCTCAAGGCCAAATTGGTGCAGTAACCTGCGTGCACCAGCCTGGCTGACGGCATACGCTTGCGTGCACAGTGTGCCACTCGAGGCATGCACCACCCTCGTGCCAGGCGCGTAGGCTTCACCAAGGTCATCTTGTAGCGCAAATGGATGAGGCCTTAGATGTCGAGGTACGGGAACCGTAGGATCGTTTGGTACGGAAATGCGAAGCAACGAGGAGTTCGCCTTGTTAAGATCTGCATCGTGATGCAGTTCCCGCAGAGAGCCCGGGAACTCAGTGCCGCAGTGCCCGAGCCATAGAACGTCCCAGTTATCACCATATGGGCTTCTCTTTGGTACCTGGTATGGCGGTGCATCAGGGAGAGCGACAGTGTAGCTAGTCGCGACTTCCTCAGTGCTCAGACGATGTGGCACTGGGCTATCGTATTTGTCGCTCAGCATGGAGCCGTCTCGCAATGGCTGTAGATAGCTTCGAGACGCGAGTGCAAAGACCTGCAGCTGTGACTTGATCCTGACGTCCCAGTCTGTATCGTCTTCCAGTATTAGTGCTGATGTAAGATTGCTTTCAACGATGCTATCGACTTGAGATTAGTCGACGGAGAGACCGACCATCCCCGAATCCGGACAGACCTTCGTAGCACGTTCATATGTGCTCTCCACGAACCCTTATTTCCAACGTTGATTTTCTTGTTCCAGCTGTCAGCTGGCAACACCTTGTCCGGGATCTTGCCGCCATCAACACCATTCACGTAGTTGAGGTGAACATCTGTCACGGCACCTGCGAGCGACATGGCATCGCGGCGGTCGGTGCGGGATGGAAGATTTATAACGAAGACTTCCTGGAACTAGATTACATGTTAGGACTGAATGTTAGTAGCTCTTTATAGCCGTCCAGGCCAGGCAAGATAGTGTCCATACCCCGAGAGTCGCGTTGAGTATATCTTGGAGTCTTGATCCACCGGAATGTGAGGCCGAGTGCCAAGTTAGTAGAGAGAGTGTTGGATGTACTCTGGACACTCTGGACTTGTATATGAGTACAACTGAAATTATTAGGACGATTGCAATCGCATAGCGCCCTGCTGGGCGTGCCATGGCTGGCAAATCTGGTTCCAGCTCAACCCAAAGACAGAAGCTCAAACTGACATCGAGAAGGAAGCGGGTTTGCGTGTTACCTTAGCCTTGTCCTCGCATACCTCAAGATAGATGTTTGTAAGAATGAGATAGCGCCACTTCCTAGTTATCCAACAATGACTGATGTGTTGCCATGTGAGCTATGCTCATACTTCCGACCACGTCTCACCAGCGCGGATAAATGCCAGCTGTTTATCCGGACGACTTGGCATGAAGAAACGGCCTGATGACTACTCCGTACTACACCCTTCGGACAAGGATATGAATATGATTGCATAGATTTATCTGGAAACCTTCCATCGACAACTCAAAGCTAAAATTGACTGTCATGTTGCGATTCACGACGTCTGCATCACACACCTTGACTAGGGAGTTTAGCTGGTTCAGCAATGCCTCGGCTTGTGCGCTTTGCCTGGCACCAACCTAAAGCTGAATCAAGATCAATTCCATACCACATTTTTCCTCTGTCCTCTGCACTCAGATGCGGAAGTCTCCTCCGTACTTCATAATCAAGTTCTAAGTCTCATGCCCATCAGACTCGGCGTTCCTCACATGACGCACGGACCATATGACCGGCTCCCGGCCGAACCACGCGCTAATGGAGGCCCCGAATAATTCCTCTCATGATTCAGACTTCACGCTGACATATCACAGTCCCAGCAATCGCCACATCAGAATTTATCAGAGAATTGCACATCGTTGCCTTCGATAGGCCCTTGCGTATACTTTATTTCATTTGTATGAGACATGCCATCCGAACAGAGCAGCGTCTCGAATCCAAACCCCGCAGCTGCCGTCGCAGCATCGCTGCACGATGGCAAGGTCCACCTGCTATTGGCAGCCAGCGGCTCCGTGGCCACGATAAAGCTGCCCCTCATCATCAGCGCCTTCTCCAAATACCCCCACGTCTCCATCCGCGTGATCCTGACGCACAACGCGGCCCGGTTCCTCGCCGGCCAGTCCGCGGAGCAGCCGACGGTGGCATCGCTGTCGGACCTGCCCAACGTCGACGGCGTCTACTTTGACGAGGACGAGTGGGATCCCTCCTGGACGAGGGGCGCGCACATCCTCCACATCGAGCTGCGGCGCTGGGCGCACCTGCTCGCCATCGCGCCCGTGTCGGCGAACCTGCTGGCCAAGATCACGAGCGGCATATGCGACAACCTGCTGACCTCCACCCTGAGGGCGTGGGACGTCGACGGCACGATCGACGGCCGCAAGAAGAGGGTGCTCGTGGCGCCGGCGATGAACACGGCGATGTGGCTCCATCCGCTGACGGGGAAGCAAATCCGCATCCTGGAGGAGGACTGGGGCGTCAAGCCCGACGGCACCGGGTGGTTCGAGGTGCTCAGGCCGATGGAAAAGACCCTTGCCTGCGGAGATTCGGGGGTTGGTGGCATGATGGCTTGGCAGGAGATTGTCAAAGTATTAGAATTCAGGCTCGGTCTCGTTGATTAGTGAAGATACCACGCCTTAGATTCTGGCTGATGAGGTTTCCCGTTCTTGAATCTTTGCGTATGGTAAAGAGTGGCTGAGGTCACAGTTCATGGCACAAACGACCCAATATCGGTCGACAAGTGGGCCATGATGCAGTATTGTTGATCCTCTCACTTCAATATCCTATCTAGGGGAACTAATATACGTTGCCAAGGGTGCTATACAGTCCTAACATTTATGCGACCCCCAAATCCATTCGGAGCATAGTTCTACGGAAACGTATCGAGAATCACAGCCCAATGACTACAGCACGAGTATCAACGAGGAATCGGATTCGAAAGGTCAACTTTTATTCCCTGTCACCCACACCCACACTATGTTGCGGACTATCTGCATTCTGTTGGGCAAGGGAATATGTGGCAACAGTGTTCTAGAGATCAATCGAGCAAAATGACTGTTGAGTCTTTTGGCTCTATAGCCTTGCATGAGACTCAACGTTCAGGGTTAGAATTTCAATGGACTGTGGCCATGACCAGGGTTTCTGTCATGCCCAGTTTTCTATAATCGCCATTTATCAAGTCCCTTACTTCAAAACCCCCAAGGAAACGAAGAATAGTCATTGGTCTGCATCCGGAGACTTGAACCGGATCTGTTGACTTGCATATGCTTTGCTCATCCCGCTGTCGGAGCAGGTAGAGGGAATCTGGGCTTCGCTTGGGAACTTGTCCAGTTAAACAAGAAGAAAGAGCGCAGGTCGTTGTCCCTGATGATTTTACAGTCGCGCTTGTGGCCCTTCTCATTCCAGCCGGTCATTTGGCAGTCCTGAAATCATTAATCAACGAACAGAGCCACCAGTGCCGATCGTGGTTTGACTTACCCGTCCACAATACCAAAACATGGCGCATTTGGCACACCTGAGAAGAGGCTTCTTCTCTTCATCGCACCCGTGGCAAACTTTTCCAGCAGCATCCTTCGAGTATATGCGGACACTGTCGCTGAGTCGGAGTAGCTCGGTCAGAGTCGCAGTGATGATCTGTGGAATGGTTAGCGATCCGGATATCCCGGGTAAGAGGCGAGGACACGACCAGACCTTGACTGCATTCTCTTTCTCCTGGCGGACTCCAACTGACGAGTCGAGGAACTGATGCGATCGAGCACGCAAGACGGCCACCGTATTTCCAGGCCGCAGCAGAGAGCGCTTCAGCTCGTTGCCCCGGTCCTCAGTATAAAAAGCGAGCACAACTTTGGCACCCTCCTTGTCCCGAACAACGAGTCTGACGCGGGTGAAGTTTTCGGCGTCGAGTATCTCAGCCAGGAAGCACCAGTTGGCTGGCCCGCCGCCGATCTCATCATCTGAGGCATCGGGATCCCCAGCGTAGAAATTGGGCGACAGGTCGTCAAATGCAGGGAAATGGTCATCGTTGCGGAGATCTGCAAGTTGCAGCTGGCGGCCCGCTCGATTCCCACCCACGCCCTCTGTGGCTGCGACGCCTGAAGGAACACTGGACATCGTGATTGAGAACTCGGCAGTGTGAAAACTTCAACGGAAAAGCTGCGGACTGTGGTGGTTTGGGTTGCTTGTATCACTGAAGATGTGCAACGTGAGGAGCTAAAAGGCGGTGTGCACAGGCATCAGCTCAGGCCAGTCTAAATTTAGGTAGGGGCAGGTGTACTCTGCGAGGTCACCGTTGATATATTGATTAGCACTTGCCCGTTCTGCAATGGCACTCAAAGGAGGCTGCCAGATGGTAACAGATGACCCGAGTATCAACGTAATACGGGTAAGGAACAATGAAGTTGGATATCTGGAGAACTTTTAGTCCTCACTCCGCTTCTTGCATTCCACCCTTCATTGCGGACAACAGCATGATGAAGTCCTCTCCCATCGTAGTAGTCATGGCTATGAAACTTGTTATAGTTTCATGGGCTATTCGAGGAATCAGAGCAGTTGCATTGACTATGCTGAAGGCTTTGTGTCTCGCAGAGGCAAATAACCTCTAGCATCCACAATCAGGATGGAGGTGACGCGATGTAATTTGTTGTGGGAAGCAGTCTCGCATAATCAGTGAAATGGTGCTACAAACTCGGAAACGACTTTAGCGGAAGCTACACACAAGCCGTGCTGGTGGCGGTGGTATAATGGTAGGTGTTTCCAAGAGACATTGTCGATGAAGTGTGGCTCCAATGACAGGGTCAGCAAGCATGAAGGAGCCCATGGCTTACTTGAAGAGGCAGACTGTACCACCAGGGAGTGGTTTTGCAACACGATATGATGGAAACGGCTTTGTCCATGGCAAACTGATTAAACGCCAATTGCCAAGGCAAAGCTGTTGCGTCAGGATTTTGGGGGGAGTTTTCCTCAACCGTTCGGAAAACATACTGAACAAGATGCCTAACTACTAGGATTGTGACCTGTGATGGGATCACTTGCTGTTTATGCAAAACGAGACCCTTCAACTTGAATTCCTCTTCCAGTAGTTTATCGACTTGTACAATAGCTGAAAGACCCTCACGTTCCAGGAATTCACGCTATTGAGATGCTTGATGAAGACTTGATCTACAACCCATGCTCTCCGTGGCGGCTGAAGACATTTGGTGGGGATAATCTCCAACTTCGCCGTCTTCGCTTTAGAAGAGCTCTGGACACATGGGATCACCCAAGACTTCGTGTAGCACAATTACCTTTGGACGAGACTGCGCAATAGCTCATTTTTATTGGCAGCCCAATCCTGCTGATTCTCTGCTAGTTTGTTCAAGAAGTAGACTTGCTAGACTTGCTACTGGCTGTAATTCAGGTGCTGCGGCTGACGATGTGTCGGAAGGCAGTCCTGGAGCTGATAATGCAGCCTAGGGAAGGCAATCATCCATAGGCAGCACGTGGGCCAAGCAATTATTCTTCATCAACCCAGTCATCTTCCTGTACAGCTGAAAGAGCCAAAAATGACGGCCGAGGTTGGTGGTTCTGGCAGTGCCTACGTGGGGGTAGGAACATCAATCACATCGATCCTTATCTGGAGACACTGTGCTTTCACCTGCATGCGATCATCGCACAATTCTCAAACCACCAGGACAGGCACCGCCACCCCTGTACGCCAACTCGGCGATTTTTGGTCGGATTCCATGTGAGAGCTGAACGCCAGGATAGGGTTTTGCTCACTTCCCCCTCCCACCGGGAGCCAAGCAATGGCAAGCCCACCCACACACGACGACCAAAGGACCCCACTGCTCGTGCGGTGCGTACAAGCAACTGCACGGGTAAATCTGCTTCGCCGTAGAGCCAATGCCACCCTCCACGGCCGAAAGACTGTGATTTGGGCTTCTTCTTCTGGCACAGGACCGCACTGGAAGTGGATAGCCAGGCCGTATCGGGCCTAACTGCTGCAACCTGGCCGCGTCACACATGAGTGACGAATGCCAACGTACACTCTGCTAGCGAGGGCAGGATCTGTCCACGCCCAAAGGGCCACTCGGCGAGACTGGCAGCGGTTCCTATCCGTGCAGCCAAAGACGGCAGGTCGGAGAGAGCTAAAGCTCTACGCCCTGTTCGGGACCGCTGGGTGGTAGAGCTTACCTAGGCACTGCGGGTATCTCGCTTCGTGCCGCGCGAGCAGTCGAACCAGTCCCAGAGAACTCGCCCCGGGCGGGTGAATTAGAGTATTAGAGGGTAGAAAATGCGGCGAGAAAACGCAATTCGGCTCTCTGCTTCTATTTTTCTCCCGCTTCCATTCCCTTCCCCATCTCATGACCGCTCTCCCGGGACGTGGGAATCCCACGTGTGAGATGCTCGCGGCCGACAGTCATTTCCAGTCCACACAAGCTTGATGCGATCCATCACTTTGCGATTGACGACGCCTTGCGCTTGAGTGTTGAACGCGAGTTCCAAAGAGGCAGGCCTGATTGGTCTATTGGTGGCAGTGTGGCGGACGCCGAGATGGAGAGCCAAGCGCCACCAGCGGAGGCGCCCGCGAAGCCAGAGCGGCCCACGAGTTCGGAGAGCAGGCCGGACGAGTACCACGGCATGACGGATGCGATCCCGGGCATATGCGACCGGGACCGGTCGTCGATCAGCGACCAGAGCCACTTTTCCGTCGACCTCAGTGTGCGCTAGACCCGACATGAGTGCCAAGCGGGATGGTTTGCTAAGCGCTGGAATACAGGTCGATAATGACGCAGATTCCGCCGTCGGCGACGTCGATAGAACCGACGCACTGTACGAGGCCTTGCCCAATTCCGAGCTCCAGTCTTCCCTGACTCCGCGACTAACGACACGATTCAAGCAGACCGTCGACAGCTTCATTACGATCGAGCATATATGATTATGTGGAGGAGCATGGCAGGAGATATCATAGATATAAGCAAGGGAGTGAGTGAACCTGTCCCCATGATGGAGATCCTTCCTGTTGGTGCTGCGGGTTCTAACTGTGGCGCAGAATACTGGATGCCAAATGACGAGGTAGGACTCGGAGAGATGATCAAGTACCCAAAGTTGCTTTGTGCTGATATCACACCTAAAGCTCGAACAAGATAGGTTAGGTATGACAGCGTTGTCAGTCTTGAGAAGATATATGACCATGGGCTGATGATTTCGACAAGACCTCCAACACGCTGTGTTCAACGAATTACTACAAGGAAAGTTGGGACTCGCACCAGTCGAGAACCCGCAGTCAATCCTTGACCTGGGTACAGGCACTGGCATATGGGCGATAGAAGCAGGTACGTACTTGTCCCGGTCCGACGTTCGATACGATACTCACCTGTCTCAACCTACCAGCAACCCTGTGGCCCTCAGCAGAAGTCCTCGGCACCGACCTCAGCCCAATACAACCAGATTAGTACATCCTCCCATCTCCCCATCACGATATTGCCACCAGAACTACCCTGACTGACACTTACAGCGTGCCCGCCAACTGCCACTTCGAGGTCGACGACGCCGAGGACGACTGGATCTACTCGCGGCCCTTCGACTACATCCACCTGCGGCTCATGTTCCACACCTTCAAGGACCACACGCGCGTGATCCGCGCGGCGTACGACAACCTCGTGCCGGGGGGCTACGTCGAGTTCCAGGACTACTACTGCCGGCTGGGCTGCGTCGACGACACGATGCGCGGCACGGCGCTCGAGCGCTGGACGCACATGTACGTCGAAGGGGGTAGGCGGCTGGGGCGGGACATGCTGGCGCCCAAGCGGTACCGGCAGTGGCTGACCGAGGCCGGGTTCGAGGACGTGACGGAGGAGAAGAGGGCGATCCCCGGCAACGCGTGGCCGCGGGGCAAGGAGGCCAAGATGATGGGCGTCTGGCAGATGACCAACTTCCTCGACGGCCTGCAGGCCGTGTCCATGCGGATCTTCACCAAGGGGCTGGGCATGGCGCCCGAGGAGGTCGAGCTGTTCCTCGTGGACGTGCGCAAGGACATCAAGAACCATGGCATCCATTTTTATTTTCCTACGTGAGTCTTTGGATATCTCGTGTGGGGGATTGGATGCGTGTGCTAACTTGCGTTTGGATCTTTAGGTACATCGTGTATGGGAGGAAGCCATTTGGAAAGGAGACGGAACGGGAGGGAGAGGCAACAGAGCAAGGAGCAGAGAGCTGACGGGGAGGTCTGATTCTGGCTGACGAGAGGTGTACGAAAGGTTGTCCTCGAGGGCACAGGCTTGAGGACTGGGAAAGAAATTGATTGTTCAGACTCATCTTTGGAAACATAGGGATGGATGCATTCTTGGAAGAAGGGATGGAAAAGACACACACACACACACGTAGGACAGCTGACGTCAGTCTCGTCAAATCACGCACGCAATTGATCGCGCGGAGCTTGCCCGCTCGTCTCAGGTTGAATCGCAACACCAGCAAGACCAGCTACAGTCTCAATGGGCGAGATACCTGACAAACGGCACGATCGTGACCCCAAATCTTACCACCGTTGCGGATAAAGGACAGGGATGCAATCAGCAGGGGGCGGCACGTCTCAGCGCACGCCCCGCGCGCGGTGGCGGCCGGGGGATCGAGAGGATGGGCTCACATCCTTGCGACGCGGCTCGCTGGAGACACCAGCGATGGCCAGGCGCTGCCGATCACCACAAGAGCCTCTTTGCGGGCCTTGCGTCTGAGACACGACGGAGGCGATGATGTGGGCAACGGCATTCCAGGTTTGCCGCTAACGAGAGACTGGGAGCTTCCGTATGTTTGTGCAGGACCCTTCTGCGTCAGCTTGGTGCAGGTGCTGAAGCAGCAAGCCTACGTGGGATCCTGCGACGCGTTCGAGGTCGACTTGAAACACGAGCGGTTCTCAGCCCTAGCAGTGGAGGACGGAGAGGAATGTTTCCTGCCCGTCACTACTTGTACAAGTATGATCAAAGGGGGAAGAAGTCAACTGTGGAGTTTTGTGATTCGCGATATTAAATGCCAATTGTGTAGATCGCGGGCGAGAAATAGAATTCGCCAAAGGTTCAAGACAGCGGGAGGCAAAGTGGAGGGACGAGGCAAAATGCCGTCCAGACGACATTTGCCCTTACGAGCCGACCCGCGCGACGACAGTGAGGTCATGATCTTCGATCAGCAGCCGGCGTCTCATGATATCTGGTAGGCGCGAGTCAATCTGATAATGAGCTGGGCCAGGCCGAGTTATGCAAACATTTGGTAGCGTGGGTACAACAACAGCAGAGAGAGCCATGGTTTGACGTCGCGGCTGGTTGTCGAGCTGTCAAGCCGCTCGACCTCTGCTCGGGAGCCGGAACTGCCGAGTGCGGGCCAAACACTGGTGATAACATACACAGCAAGGGCCTTGCTTGGCCTGGGATAAGGCATGGGATTTGTCACCGATGCGCGGATTGGTTTCTTGCAGTGCAATAGGGGGCTGAGCTAGGCAGGAAACAGGAAGCTGTTTGCGCTGAGGTGGAGGTGTTGGATTCGGCCATGAAACGAGCTCTGTCTGGGAACGAGAGGGAAGCTGGAGGAGTGTGGGCAGGTAGAGCGAACAGCCGCCAGCTCCGTGTGTACAAGTGAAATGGATGGATCCCTCTCATCGACATTGGTCCCCCATCGCTTTGCTGTCTTTACTTTTTCACTGCGACCATTGCTGCTGGCTGGCTGGCTGGCTGGCTGAATTAATTGAATTGATGCGGGTGCTGGATTCTCGAACACGAACGATTGATACATTACCCAAGTTTTGGTGGCTCGTTCTTGTTAGCGCTCCTGGGCGTCCCAATCAGCCGTTCTGGTCGGGAATTTACGCCATTGTACTCCACTGCAAAGCGTGGAAAAACAGGGTCCCGCAGTCACTAAAAGAAGGGAAGACGGCGCATCCCTTTTGTGGAGGCGGTCTCTAGCGGTTGAGAAACCAGCCAATCACGGAAGAGTGCCCCTGAAATCCCTCGTCCATCCCACCAAAAGCGGGGGGCTCAAAATCAAATCCGATGAGAGAGAGAAGAGACCACCCAAATTGACAACAAGAAGCAGTGCTGTTTGCTACGATGGTTGGCTGTATCACCTCGTTGCCCTTTCAGCGTGGCTGCTATGGTAAGCCGTTGAAAGCATTGATAAAGCCGAAATCAATCAGATGCTGGCCATATCTGGGCGAGACTCTAGTACATTTGTCCCGGGTCTGCTGAAGCGCAGCTGCAGCAGGGGCTCTAGGGGTGCAGGAGCCAGCCCATGCATGAGCTTCTTCTCGAGGGCACGCATTCATGAGTACAAGTAGCACCACATGGGCGGGAGACATGTCGGGTCTCGTGTGTTTGCCGCCGGGGAGCGCCGAAGAAGAGTCAAGTCTAGGTTCGAGGTACCGAGTAGCTTGTCTGCATCTTGTAGATCATCGACCGGTCAAGATCATGACCAGAGCGCAAGACAACGTGGACGGATAATAAAGCGTGCATCTAGACCGTGGATCTGGTAACCAAGTGGTAAGGGGGCCATGAGCAAGCACGCACTCCAAAAGCATCCCCATTCCCCTTTTGATCCCGACTTGGACATTGGTGACCCACGGCTGCTTTTCTGGCGGAACTGATGCACGCCATTCCCACATAAGCAAGCAAGTCAGCGCCAGCCAGCCAGCCAGCCAGCCAAAAGGAACGGAAAAAGCAGCCAGGGACCGCTGCCACCCGGACCAGTCGCCCTGCTGGACCTCCGCCGCCAACCTCCACTGTGTTACCCAAGAAAAGCGTCGACAAGTCCCTGAAATCTGCAGGTACCGTGCAGCAGCCGACCTAGGCCAGGGCAAAGACAGGTGGTCATCGGGCAGACGTCGTACATAAGACGCGTTGAAGATAGCGACAAATATCTCGGCACTCACCGAGGAGAGAGACTTGAGACTTCTCGCATTCCCACATTCCCACAGGATGTCCAAGGGTGTCCAGGGTGCTTGCCATTTTCTCTGACAAGGAGTGGGTAGTCGCGCATCCACCAAAAAGCAACCACGACCCAGGCTCGCCAGGCTGGAAAAGGTACCTAGGTACCTACTTGTAGTTCCTGAGTAGCGCCTTCTCGATCCCTCCCCTCCAAGGAAGAGCTCCTTCCTGACTTCCGGGCCACCCCTGACGCTACAGCACCGCGGCGGATCCCAGGCAGGCAGGCGCCGGCCAGGTGGGCTCCTGGCTCTCTCGAACGCTTTCGAGCCCTCCCAAACCCCCCCTTCAGAAAACGCCAGTGATCTTCATTGACGCCCTTCACGGGCCATCGTGCTATCTCCATTGCAGACCGGACTCAGAGCTGGGAAGAAACTAGACTCGCGAGAGACACCGCCATCTCCTCGGCACACGACGTGGGAAGTTCAGGTCAGGCAAGACAATCTCGTTCAGGGACCGTCGCAGTCTCTGCCCGGCTGATGTCGCCAGCCAATCTACGGCCCAGAATCAGACACATCTCCCTGCCGCCCTTTTGGGCCCCGTCGCTCGACCGAACATTGCTGGATAGGCGAGGCAACACCACGCGAATTGGAGGCGAGACACGGGAGGCGGCTGCTGTTGTGCGCAACACCAGGACGAGTAGTAGACAGCAAAGACAGGCCGACGATTTGAGTCCTGAGAGATGCACTCGCCACAAGCTTTTGTCGCTCCGAACGCCTCTGTCTCCTCCCCCGGCCCTCTAGCACCATCGTCGGCCCTCTCTCCGCAGATCGTCATTCCAAAGTCCTCCCTCGCTAATCCCCATTCGCGCGCCGCATACCCTGAGCAATACCTCCAGCAGGGCCACCCATATCGACGGGCCCCTACACATAATTCACCGGCCCCTTCATCCACACCCACGCCCACGTCGACGTCCACCTACCAGGGCCATATTGCCTCCACTATCGCCTCCTCCGCCGTCGTCGCGCAACAGCAGTCCACCTCACCACCTCCCTTCTTCTCCGCCCGCACCTCGTCGCTGCTGCCACCGCCTCACCTCACCGCGAAGCGATCCAGCCCGACCACGCCGACCGCACACATCCCGCCCGCCCTCCAGTCCAACCCCAATGCCAACTACCCCTATGCGGACCTGCCGCCGCTGAGCGAGACTGACCCTTCGGCTTCCACCAGGCGGCCGTCGCGGTCCAGCAGCGTCAGCGGCGTAGCCGGCGACAGCATCCGCAACCTCAACCGCTGGTCGGCCTCTACCACCTCCAGCCACGCTTCCAACCCGGCCTTCCAGCGCAACATCCCGGCCGGTGGCCGCCGCATGAGCGTTGACGCCGTCGCGCTCCAGGCTAGATCCACGACAGCTCCTCCCCCTCCTTCCTACGCCGCGCCCACCTACAACTCTCCCCGAAAGCTTCAAAAGTCGCGACGTCCGTCGACCGCGTCTGGCGACTCTCCACGCGCTCCTGCATCTGCGACGACTGCCCGACCGTATTCGCCCGCCCCAATCGGCCCTCTCGAATCTCTTCCTCCTATCGTGGCCCTTCCCTCCCTAGAACAAGAGGTACGCGCCGGGACACCTTCGCTTGCTGACCGCTCTTTGGCGAACCGGCCTCCACTGCTGCGGCAAGCTAGTGCAAACGCCAGTGATCTGTCAGGACATGCCACATCAACCAGCAGAGGCTCCGAATCCGCAACTGTAGAAGAACCCGCGTCACCCAGGTCCAGGATGCAGATGAGGGCAGTGGCTGGGAACGCAATGGCCATCGATCGCAATGGCGACGGCAAGGGTCACGCCAGGCATAGGTCGCAGGGCGGCAAGGGCAGCTCCGACTCGGCCAAGAACCGTGAACGGTCCAAACCTTCGCAGAAAGCTATGCTCTCGCGTGCACTCGAAAAGGCCAACACTGCTGTTCAACTCGACAACGCTGGGAATGTCGAGGGTGCGAGAGCGGCCTACTCGGAGGCTTGTGACCTGTTACATCAGGTCCTCTTGAGAACTTCTGGAGATGACGACAGGAAGAAGTTGGAAGAGATTGTGAGCATGCCCGTTGGATTATCCCCTGTTTGTATACCTTTCTAACAGTTCCCCTAGCGGAAAACATACACCACACGTATCGACGAACTTGATCAGCTCGAAGCTCCCACGAGGCGAGACGGCCGTCCCCTTCCCACGAGACCCGAAAGCCGAACTCGGGGTCCTAACCGAACCAGCGAAGACTCTCAAGAGTGGCCAAGCGGGCTGAGAGGGGAGATCGAAGCTGCGCTTGATGAAGATGATATTGACCCGAGGGCTACTGCGTCAAGCTACGCAATCAAAACATCGACAGGATATAGGATGAGGCAGGACTCGTCAGTTTCGATGAAGAACGGACTTGATGTCCCTAGGACAGGTGCCGCCACCCCCCAGATGAGGGATCAGTACTCCCTCCAGTCCTCCTTTTCAAGGTCACCGGGGGGGAGCGAACGCATGGCCAGGCTTGATGTTGAACATCCCATGCAGAACCAATATATGCCTCCGCCGCTATCACCTCGACGCCCTCCGTCGCCGAGGAGAACTGTTCAGCCCAGCCCTGAGCACTTCCGTGCGGATTACTCTATGACTTCGGAGAGACGACCCTCGGTATCAGGCTCTGACAAGGGGCACGCCAAGGCCAACAGTCAGGAGTCGATATCATGGCTGGACCCCATCGACGAGTCTGGCGGGTCAGACGTCTCGTCTGTCCACTCCAGGTCGGCATCGATGGGCGTAAGGAGGAAACACATACGAGCAGCCAGTGGAGATACCGAGGCCGAATTTGACGCTGCACTAGACGATGCTATCGAAGCTGCTTATGACGACGGTTACGAACCTATGGATCCTAATGAGGTTAATAAGTATGGTGATGATGACGAAGATGTGGTTGCCAGAGCACTGAAGAAGGTGCAGCTCGCTAGGGAGCGGGTGAAGGAATCCGAGCGTGAGGCCCTGGCCCTTGCCAACGAACAAGAGAAACGGCTTCGGCAGCAATTAGAAGAGGAGGATGACGAGGGCGGGAACTTTTACGATGGTAACGAGTCGGAAGAGGAGGAGCGGATGCTGGAAGAGATGACTACGGGCTATGCTATCGAGGAGTTTGCATTTGGGCTGGGACAGAAGAAACCGGGCTTCCCGCGGGAATCCGACTCGAGTGAGCTCACGAGCCGCACCTGGCACAGCTCGACCGGGTCCAATCCGCCCACCGCCACCACCATCTTGTCCACAGTCAGCGAGAACACGGTCGTTCCTGATGCTGCAAAGTCAGCTGTGCCGTCCATACCGCCGCCGCCGCCGCCTGCATCCTCCCTGCCCAAGTTACCTCCCCAAGCAAAGGGCGCAAAGAGCGCGGCCAATGCTGATACAGTTAGGGACCGACGGTTATCAGGACAAAATCCTAAGCAGTTAAAGATCGAAACGTCCAAGATTGGACCGCCCCCGGGTAGCCTGACTGGACCAGTCTCAGCGGCGCAGCCCAAGGCCGGAGGATTCATCGTCCAGCAGAGGCAAGCACTGTCTGCCGGTCCCAACCGCGTGCCGCCTCCGTTCTCCAGACATGGTCCGTCGCCGGTCCCCGGAGATATGGCTCCACCTCCGACCCCGCCGCTCCCTCAAGGCGAATACGATCCCCGTTCCGGCTCTCCCTCACTTTCACGGCAAGGGCTACGAAAGAACTTCTCCTCGTCGAGTCTCAAGAGCATGAAGACTCGCAACATGTCTCTGTCGAACCTGGACGATGCATCGGATATGTCACCGGGCACACCTCATAGCAACCAGTTTGGAGCTGCCTCCAGGCTACCTGCTATGCCGAACCTTCCGACACCGGTAGCTACAGCTTTCAAGGACAGGATGATGACGAATGGCGGAACGGGTGGCTTGCATCTCTTCGACAGCGACTTCCACTCGCCCGCCAGCCCCGGATCGCCCAACCCTCTCTATGCCGACGCGCCGGTTCCGCTTGAGTCTTGTCCCACGGATAGCATGCTGAGACCTTTCTGGCTCATGAGGTGTCTCTTCCAGACACTTGTCCACCCGCGAGGAGGGTATATCAGCAACAAGCTCTTTGTACCGCAGGATGTCTGGAAGGTTAGGAATGTCAAGCTCAAGAACGTCGAGGACAAGGTAGCCAACTGCGATCTGCTTACCGCGGCGCTTATGAACCTTGCCAAGGTCGATACCTGCGACGCCGATGCTGTGCTGGAGGAGATGCAATCGCTGGAAAATGTTCTCGAGCAAGTACAACTCGCCCTCACGCGGAAGCTTGGCAACGAAGTCGGCGTGAACCACACGAGCACGATGTTCAAAGACGCATCCTCGGGGCTCGACGCAGAGACGGGCACCAACTCGGGATCGGCAGCTGCCCGCTCGGGCAGCGTGTCAGGCAAGACGAGCTCCGGGTTCTCGTGGCGGCGGCTGCGGTCCAAGAACTCGTCCTCGGGGCTCAACAGCGGGTACAGCGGCGGCGGGGCCCTGGCGCGCAAGGACAGCATCCCCGAGAACTCGGCGGCCATGGCCAGGGAGGCGGTGCTGCCGTCGCTGCCCATGACGTCGCACCCGACGAGCAGGCCGAGCAAGCGGGACCTGGCGGGCGTGCAGTTCACGGGGCCGCAGGCGCACTACATGGCGTCGCTGGCGCGGCTGTTTGATGCTGCGCAGGCTGTTGGTGAGTTTTTTTCCTTATTGTTTTATGTTTGTACAGACATAGCGTACTGACTCAAGATAGATCAAATCGCCCGCCAAGTCGAGGACCCCGGTCTCCGCCACGCCGATAAGACGCAAGTTGGCCTCGAGCTGTGCACGCGCCATGCTGCCGAGTTCTTTGGTTTCTACATCTGCCGGTTCGTGCTGGCGGACCTAACGATGCTGTTGGACAAGTTTATGAAGAGGGGGAGCGAGTGGGTGCTTGTATGATTTTTATTGTTGTGGGGGTTGTCTGAATGGGATGTTCTGTGTTGATGTGTGTCGATGTGTTCGTTTTCTCGATATGGTAAGATGATAGAAGACGACTTATGGATCACAAGATGTTGCACATTTTCTTTTCGAACACATATTTTCTCATATATATACACACTTCTCGTCTATTTCGAGACGGAGGGCCTGACATACTCGTTTTTATCATATACCATACCCCCTTTTTCTTTACGCTTGGCATTCTAAGTTTCGGTCGGTCGTTTCAAAGACAGAAAGGGGGCTTGGGGGTTCAATGAAGATACTTTTGCACAAATACATTCGCTGCACGCGCAGGACTTTTTGCTTCTTCGACTCTGGATGAATATGTACATATCAGAATAGACGGGGATGAAGTGTTGAATGTTGGATGTATGAATTTCTCGTAGCATCGATTTCATTCCCTTTGTCTGACCGTTGTGAAGCTCAGGGCCAAGAGTGCAGCAATTTAACACCTCTTTCGGGAAAGTCGGATTGAGGCGTGCACAATGATGTGTTCGTATCTCAACTTGGACAGTCATCCCACTGAGACATCCAAATTGAGTCACCTTCTATCTATTGATCTGCAATTGGCGATGTTTGTATCTCTTTCTATATCTCTATTTGTTCTTTACATGACGATAGCTTTCTCAGCATCCTACATGGCGGTTAAGCATGCTTCCTTTGCTTCTCAGACATCATGCACCTTGTCCTTCTCGCCATCAGCGACGCCAGAGGCAGGAGCCTCGGCCTTGGCACCCCTCCTCCCGCACAGGCGGCTCAGGCTGTCGAGGATGTTCTTGACGTTCTCGGCCACGATCTCGCGGGTGGGCCTCTGGAAGATGAGGTCGATCTCCTCGAGGGTCTTGTCCTTGGTCTCGGGCATGAAGAGCAGCTGGTAGAACCAGCCGAGGACGGCGATGCCGCCGTAGAAGCCGAGGGCGAGGCCGGTGGGCGTCATGGCCTCCTGCATGGCGGAGAAGTTGTACGTGACGACGAAGGAGGCGAGGAACAGCAGGGCGTCCGAGGTGGTCATGCCGTACGAGCGCAGGTAGGTCGGGTACACCTCCGAGGGCACGACCCAGGTCAGGCAGGCGTAGCAGCCGAAGAAGCCCATGTAGAGGATCAGGCCGATGAGGTAGCAGGCCTCGGCGCCGGGCAGGTTCGTCTTGGGGTCGATGTGGTAGCTCGCGCCGATGATGACGAGGCCGACGAAGAAGCCGGGCAGCATGGCGTTGGCCCAGAAGCGGCGGCCGAAGCGCTCCATGAGGAAGATGGCCGGGATGGTGCCGATGAGCAGGGAGCCGCCGCCGACGAGGGACATGTAGTTGGCGCGCTCGTCGTCGAAGCCGATCTGCTTCATGAGCACCGACATGTAGTACATGATGGCGTTGACGCCCGTCAGCTGGCCGAGCAGGATCATGGTGTTGGCGTAGACGAGGGCGCGGCGGGCGCGCGGCACGGTGAAGAAGTCGAGCCAGGGGTAGCGGCGGTTGACGGCGCCCTCGGCGACGACCTGCTGCTCGTGCAGCACCGAGACCTTCATGATGAAGAACTCCTCGCGGGCGTCGCGCGTGTCGACCCCCCTGATGCGCTTCCAGACGCGGTACGCGCCCAGGGCGTCGCCCTTGTGCATCAGGAACCGGGGGGACTCGGGCAGGAAGAGCATGCCGGCGAACATGACGATGGAGAAGACGACCGAGGAGCCGAGGATGTAGCGCCAGTTGCCGGGGACGTGCAGGAACATGGCGGCGACGGCGTAGCCGAGGACCTCGCCGAGGGCGATGTTGAACTGGTAGAGCGAGACGAGGTTGCCGCGGACCTTGCGGTCGACGGTCTCGGCGACGTAGACGGGGACGGTGCCGCCTTCAAGACCGACGCCGAGGCCGAGGATGACGCGGGCGGCGACGATCATGCCTTTTTGGATAGTTTGTTAGTATGATGTGTGTGTGTGTGTGTGTGTGAAGATTGATATCAGTGATAGTCGGGGGCACGCCTTACCGTAGTTGATGGAACCGGCCTCGAGGCCGGCGCCGATGGTGTAGAGGATGGTGGAAATGATGATGGACCAGCGGCGACCAAAGTACTCGTTACAGGGGGACAGGATGATGGCGCCACCGACGGCGCCGAGGGGCATGGCCGAGTTGACGAGACTGTTCTGCCGCGTGTCCAGGCCGAGGTCCCTGGGCAGGTACAGGTTGGCACCGGAGATCAGCGACTGGTCCAGGCCGGACAGCAGGCCGCCCATGGAGGCGAAGGCGACGATGACCCAGGTGAAGTGCTTGGGGTTCTTGAACTCGAGGTCCAAGAGGCTCTTGCGCATGCCGCCGGTGGCCTCGACCTGCTGCTCCATCTCGTCGATGAGGGCGTCGATCTCCCAGCCGCCGGCCTGGGCGACGGCAAAGGCGCTGTTCTCGTCCATCGGCGGCATCTTGTCCGACTTGACGGGGTGCTCGAGCTGAGCCTGGGTCCGCTTGGACCTCGGGGTCGTGGCCTCGGCCGTGGCTATGGTGTCGGCCATGGTGAAAGGCAGACAACAGATGGAATCTTGAAAAATTGGTGTTTTCGTCTAAGTGAGAGACGTAGGGAAGAGCAAAAAGGGAATCACCACGCAGAGCGAGATGGCGGAACTTGGCCGACGTTTATATCACAGCACGCCACATCCAGCAGAGACGTTATGTGTGCGGCCCAAGCCAAGGGCGGCGCTATCACGCCAAGCACGGGAGGCGTCCGGCGCCCAGACGGGTAGGATTCAACGCCCGTGGACAAGCTTTTCTGCGGCTTACGATGTCATTGTGGGTTGTTGAGCACTCGAGGACATCGTCACGCGCCTCCGCGCCGGCATATGCGTGGAGGTGTGGCATCGCTGTGGAGCCACTAATGGCAGATTCGACCGAAGAAAGAGCGATGACAATGCGACAAAATGCACATTATCACACACATAAGCATTACCTAGCAGGGAAATAACGCTCACTCTGTGGCCGCATTCCTTCACTTCGCGCGGCGGACGTGCAGCTCCGGGGCGGAGATCGACGCAGATTCTTCTTCTTTTTGGCCAAGGGAGACCAATGACAAGATCTCTTGCTGCAACGATGGATCCCGCATCCCTCCCCTATGACTCGCCAATCAGCATCCCCTGTAGGTCGGAGAATTCCGCCTGTCTAAGACCACTGCCGCACTAAGATCGCGTGAGAAAATCCTTCTAGAAGACGCTTAGAAGCCGGGACAAAGTCCGCATGTGTGGGTGGCAGACAGGTACGCGCGTGCATGCAGCATCGCAGCCCCCGACACGGTTCACCATCCCACGCCACCCACACGGGGTTCCCGTGGAGAGCTCCCCAGGAGACAGTTGGATTCTCAACGGGGAGCGCCGGGGTCATCACGAGACCTTGAAAGGCCTGGCCTGGGGTCCAGGAGCGGTATCGGAACGAATCAGGACGGGTCCTTTGCGCATGTGCGACTTGTCCTGGTCCTGATATTTACTAACGAGTCCGGTACCAGCTTCCTCATCTGGTAAAAGAGATGCCAACTAGCTCGACCGATCTCTTCATAATATGATCTGAGCACTGTAACCGCTGCGTTCTAGTACGGGCTATAGTCACGTCCATTGTACAGTTCCCCGCCGGGAAGACGCAGGTGTGTCTCCTGTCCAACCTTCGTGATCCGGTCATAGTCTTCCTCAGTCAGCTTGAGGTCCAATGCCGCAAAGTACTCCCTCATACGCTCTTGTTTCTTTGTTGTATTGACCACGATGATGCCTTGGTCCAGTTCCCAGCGAATTAGCAAGGTGCTCGGACTGACCCCGTATTTCTGAGCCAGCTCTTCCAGGGTGCTGTCCAAGTGCTTGCCCTTCAGCTGTGTGAGCGGGAGGAGACCCATGAAGCCCTGGACAGCAATGCCGCGAGACTGCAGCCACTTGGCATATTCCGGAGCTCCCTGTAGGTAAGGGTGGAACATGATCTGGTTCACGGCGGGCTTGATCTGCGCCGTCTTCAGCAGGTTTTCCACGTGAGTCTTGCGAAAGTTGGAAATGCCAATGCTGCGAGCTTTGCCGCTACGTTGGAGAGGCTCTATATTCTTCCACTGCTTGGCAACGTTGTCCTCGTCGTACTGCATTTTCTTGTTGCAATAGGGAGAGTGGAGGAGGAACCTAAGGTTTGTCAACTACATGAACCGTGCAACCCAAGTCGGAAAGACAAGAGGCAAGCAATTTGAGCTTACAAATCGACATAGTCCATCTGCAGACGCTTCAGGCTGTTCTCCAAGCCGAGAGCCGCATCCTCAGGACTGCCTTCGCTGAAAGTCTGCGCAATCTTGGTCGTCACAAAGAACTCCTGGCGAGGGATGCCGCTCTCCTTGATCGCTTGACCCAACTCTGCCTCTGTACCGTAGGCCTCGGCGGTATCGAAATGTCGGTAGCCGGCAGCAATGGCTGCCTTGGCCATGTCTAGCATGTCCTGATTCAGTGCAGAAAAACGATCTGGCTTATACCATGCCGTTCCATTGCCAAAGCCAAGCTGTGCGGAATTGACTTTAGCATACCAGCACAGATACAGCCGGAGCTGTTCACGACTTGAGTGCAGGGCGGGGGCTTCGCCATACCACGGGAATCTGTGTGCCATCACCCAGCTTGACGAGAGGAATGTTGGGGACCGACGACATGATGGATTTGCTCTTTCAATCAATGTGTGCTCAACATTTGATGAATACTGATCGAGGCTTCCGATGCCAGATTAAGTGGAAGCCTGCCCCTCTTCAGAGGAGAGGAGAAGGGCAACACAGGCTGACATATACATGCAGGTCGATCCTTCGGAGCGATCGGGGCTCCGATCTTTGCATATGCTGCATATTCACCATGAATCGATCATAATTATAGAAAGGAAGAAGCCTTCATGAGGTTCAAGTCGTAACAGCCACTGGAACTATGTCATGACATCACACCCGCTGAATCTCGAGATCCGCTAACTAACGAATGGACTTGCCCGAATCTTGAGCTAACAGTAAATGTTGGAAGAAGTATAGGAAGTAATGGGACTCGACCCACCCACAAGCAAGGTCGCGTGGCGCAATTGGTTAGCGCGTCAGACTAATAATCTGAAGGCTGTGAGTTCAATCCTCACCGTGACCAGTCATTTTTTGCTCCTTAACATCAATGTTATTTTGCTGGCTTTCTTTTTTTTGGCACGCGTGAGCTGTTGGAATAGCCTTGATTATTTGGCAAACAAGGTGGACAGACCGAAGTCGGTCAGCTTGACATGGTGGTGCTTGATGGTGAATCAAGTGTTCATGACCTCTCATGAACAGATGGCCTCCCCTGTATGCAAGAAACAACCACAGCTCCCATGCCTGTTCTTTGACTTTCTTTGCTTTTCCTCAAACAACAAAATACGCTCTTGTGTCACGGATATTCAATATTATTTACTCCTCGATCCACTAAAGAGCACCTAAGATCTACGGTGCTGCCCTCTAGACAATATTAACTAGATCAGGAAATCAATGCATGGGCTTCAGATCGCTGTTCGATATAATAACTTGGAGATTACGAAGTGCAAGGCTCACCATCAGAGTGACACCGTCTAGCGACCTTCTCGCAGCCTATCTGCCTCAGCTCTCGAGCCCAAGGTCGGCCTTGGCAACCCCTTTGACCCTGTCAGTACTAAGATTGGTCAAGACCCAAGGCCTAGAGAATTCTTACAAGAGGAAATGATCAGTCAGCTGCCAAACTCGAGAATGGTATGAGAATGCAAAGCATGTGTCAAGGTCTACGGCAGTGTCTTTTGCATTGTGGGCAGCATCCCCACTGAAATCATGCACTCTGTGTATCTCTAGGACTTCCATTCTAGTCCATTGCATGTAAAACGTACTTGGCTAATCAAGGGAGAGGGTGTTGGCCTTGGAGTTTATGACCTGTGTGTCCGCGGTAGCGATACCAACACGAATACATAAAGCCTCGGCTTTGATGAATACGAGCTGGCTTCTGTCTGGTAATTCTTCCTATCATGGTCTGAGTTTCCTTGCAGGTAACTATAACACTTCGACTTTCGTGCGACTGCATCTGTGTCTCGAGCACGCTGGCGCCAATACCTCTCCCTTGGCTCTGGCAAAGAAATAGACATGCCCTGAAGACTGAGACTGGTCGAGTGTGAAAGCAGCACCACTCTTCCTGATAGACATGGCCTTGACCATCACGCAGCATTTAAGCAAGTCGTTTGGAGAGAGGGACTATTCTCGGACGCATTGGGACAGCCATATGGCTAGTTCAGAGCCGAGCTGCAACTAATTGAGACTTGTGTGTATGGATGCTTTCTCGCCTTGGTATCCCAGGCATGCCAATAGAACGCTATTTGACGGGAATAATACAAAGGTGACTCACTCCTTACCCTGAATGCTGAATCAGGTCTAGTTACCCAGTCGCAAGATCGCGCGCCAGCTACTATTTCCGGATATCTGTGTTATCCCCGATCGCGAACGCGAGCCCAGGAGCCAGACATTCCTTCACAATGTAAAGAGTTTTATCTGTCTTCAGCAATACTAGAGCTCTTAAGCATACATCAAACGACGCTCAATCCGGCCGGAGTCGCCCTCGAAGCACAACCTGCGCCACTATGTCGCGAGTTCTGGCCTACATCAGGGCCGTCAACAAGAGGATCCGGGCAAACCCGACCTTGGACTACTTCTGCTCAACCCGTAAGCCCATGAATCTTCACCTGTGTAACAAACCAGACCTGTAGTTGTTGACTTAGTATGAACAAAACCAGATTTCTGGGGTCCGGCGTCGAACTTCGGAGTGCCTCTTGCTGCCATCGCTGACGCACAGAAGAGCCCGGACCGGTGAGTCATACCTAAAGCTTGGCCAGATTCTGCACACCATTGCGTCTTGAATTCAAAGGGCGTCATGGGCTGATTGGTTCTTCTACTCCTTAGAATCTCTGGTCCGATGACCGGTGCTCTTACTATCTACGCCTTCACCTTTATGCGTTACTCTTTGGCCGTAACCCCGAGAAACTACCTGCTGTTCGCATGCCATTGCGTCAATGCAGTGGCGCAGGTGACTCAGAGCTATCGGTGGACAATGTATCACTATGGCGGAGGAAAGAAAAAGGATGCTAGCAAAGAATCTTTGCCGGTTGTAGCTGTCGCGTGATGAGAGGGATGACCTTCTAGCGTTTAGTAGCCTAGACTCACACTTATTGGTCGCCTTCCCACTAGGAGCTTCCATGCTTAGAAGTCGCTCTGGAAATACGAATAGACAACGCGCCACAAGACCAAGTGCCAACATTTCCTAATAGTCTTCGACAAGGTGTTCTTTTGAACAAACGACCAGCTGCCGGCCAAAGACTGAACTCCTAGGAGCATGTTCGTATTCGCCTCGAGACCTTCTGAAGCGACCACAGGACCTCAGCCGCGCCAGCCATAAACTGTGTATCCCTGCAAGTTTCCCCACAGAGACTTGCCACTGCTGACTATCATTTTGGTCAACGCGCCGGGCTACGTTTGGAGGAATCGGACCAAGGCGTCGGCGTAGGTAGCGTAGGCATGGAGCTTCAGCTCGGCGTATCGCTCGCTAGAGGAAGACGAAACGCCTGCCACATATGACTTCGGCCGCAGCGGAGGTGTAGCATTTGTTGGCGCGCTCTGCTTTGATATTTTTTTGTCCAAGGAACTAAGAATCGAGATGTTCATTTGTCGTCTACAAGCGGAGTGCTTGGTATAAAACGAACCATATCAATCTTTCTACACAGTGTTTATTGCGTGAAATCAGAGACATGCTGCATCCTAATTGGGTATCGGGGGAATTTCCTTCCTGAGTACATCGAAATACAAGTCGTCTCTCAAAGCCTTCCCCTCATACAGGTGCTCGTACGGGAACTCCCTAGTCTCTCCGGTTCGACGATAGCCCCGTCGGCCATAGTACTCTATCAGGTCGTCTCTCAGATATATCACCCACATCTCCATGCTCTGGACTGCCCATCTGTCCTTGGCGTACTCCTCTGCCCACTCCATGACGCGCCGGCCAATACCTTGTGCTTGCCTCGATGGGTCGACGGCGAACAAGCCAAAATATCCGACGGGCAGACCGCTGGACTTTTGGAGCTCGAGCTCGCAACAGGAGACAACCTCTCCGGTCCCGTCATCTATCGCGACGAACACGACGCCTCGAGGGTTGTTGATCTTCTCCAGCAGACCTGCGGGTGAGATGCGCTTGTCGTTCAGCCAATCAGCCTCCGTGGTCCAACCTTCACGGCCGCGATAGGCTCTGCGGATGATGGGCAGGATCGCGTCTATATCGGCAGGCGTAGCTTGACGGAACGAAAGGGATATGGAAGCCATCGCGGCTCTGGGGTCGAGGATGGGTGGGTCGGCAAGATGATTGGGTCTCTCGTACTTTAGGAAAGATGTCCGATGCGCTGCAATGATCTAAAAAAAGCCACTTGCTCTCATCAGGGTCTTGTTCGGTGCGACGGTGTCACGGGATGGAAAGGGAGCTTAGACTCGGTCAAATGTGAGCACTTGCTGAAGCCCAGCTTTGAGTATCGGGAGTTCCGACAGGCACCATATTTCTGTTGTGCGCCTACCGACTCCAGCGCCTATCCACAAGTCCCTCATTTCCGAAAGCACGGGCCTGAGTTCCGTCGAATCACATGAAAGTAAACCTGGCAACTTGACCTCCTTTCAGGGCCAAGGGCAAGGTATTCTTTGAAGTTTCCATGGTCTACATACCTGCGCAGTGATTTTGCTCTGTCTGCTCCTAGGTGTCTCAACGAGGCTTATCCGACATGAACTTCTATTGAACAGGTAATCCCTCGCTGCATCACATGCCAGGGGGCGAAAGGTGTTTCGCGCTTGGACCAGTTGATGTCTTGACGCACTACGGAAACTTCGGAACCCCCTCCGGGGCCGTTCCCGGAATCTGCCCCACCCTCTTCCTAATGTATCCCCTGTACCAGTGCACCAGCAATGCGCAGAGAAGTTACTTGATTATTGATTGATGCATCTGTCTCGCTCCTGGGTAGGTGATATGGATAGGCCATAAGATAACGCTCAAGGCAAAGACGTGGAGAAAGGAAGAGTAGTGCCGCCCTACTAACTGGAGATCGAAACCGACTAATTGAGTAATCGACTAATCGGGCTTGACGATGTTGACTCGACGGCTTCTTTCGCGTTCTGGCCTCGCAGGGCCCAGGCAATGTTCGCTCAAGGCTCTTACTTTCATCGGCAGCCACGGGGCCAGGTCAATCGGATGCAAGTCTGTTAGGAGTATTTCGACGATCCCGCTGATTATCAATGGCCGGGATATCGAAACTGAGACGACCTTCCCGGTCATCAGCCCCTTGACAGAGAAGGCGGTTTGGAATGCTTCATCTGCTTCGAAACAACATGCAGCCGATGCTGTTCATGCCGCACAGGCTGCTTTCCCGGCTTGGTCTGCGACAAAGCCGTCAGAGCGACGGGACTTGTTCTTGCGCACTGCCGACGTGATCACGAGACGCAAGGACGAGCTTGGAGAATACATGCATCAGGAGATTGGAGCAGACAAGGACTACCAGGACTTTATTCTTGGCCTGTCAGTAGAAGGGCTGAAGGACACAGCCGGTAGGATCGCCGGTGCTGTCCAAGGCTCGGTGCCCGAATCTATACACCCTGGTATGCGCGCCATGATTGAGAAGAGGCCATATGGCGTCGTGCTCGGCATTGCTCCATGGTACGCTTTTACTCTTTTCTTATTATATCTATGCCATTAAGTACTTACAGTCGTCTTAGGAACGCACCGTACCATCTTGGTCTTCGCTCTATTACCTTTGCTCTCGCCACCGGTAATACCACCATTCTAAAGGGACCCGAGTTCTCGCCCAAGTGCTATTGGGCGATAGTCGATGTGTTCAGGGAGGCCGGCTTGCCCGAAGGATGCCTGAATCTTCTCCTCCACCGTCCCTCGGACGCCGCGTCCGTGACCGAGGCGCTCATCGCGGCTCCCGAGGTCAAGAAAGTCAACTTTACCGGCAGCAGTATGGTTGGAAGCGTGATTGCTTCTCTCGCCGGCAAGTACCTGAAGCCCTCCCTCATGGAGCTGGGAGGAAAAGCCAGCGCCATAGTCCTGGCGGACGCAGATCTTGATAAGGCTGCCCTACATTGCGCCAGGGGTGCCTTCATGAATGTAAGTTGAATCTCTCTGTTGCAGTGTGCCATTGAGCCACCTCGATGCTTCATATGAGCACGCCGAACTGACTATACCTTTTATCAAGGCCGGCCAAATCTGCATGTCTACCGAACGAATCCTTGTGCACACCTCCATCGCAGACCGCTTCGAGGCCAAGTTGAAAGAGCAAGTGAAGCGTCATTTCGGAACCGTGGACACAACCCCGGTTCTCGTCACCGCTGCCTCGGCGCGCAGGAACCGGGATCTGGTCAAGGATGCCGTGTCGCATGGCGCACAGATTCTTAATGACGCTGAAGTCAAGTCCACGAGCGCGCAGCTCGAGCACGAGACGAGAATGTGCCCCACGATTGTCGCTGGTCTGAAGGATGAGATGAAGCTGTTCAGTAACGAATCGTTCGGGCCTAGTGTCAGCTTCTTCACTTATGAAAAAGAGGAAGAGGCTTTGGCACTGGCAAACGGTACAGACTACGGATTGTCGGCGGCTATTTTCAGCGAGAACCTGGGCACCGCTTTCCGACTGGCCAGGGCTTTGGATTCGGGCGCCGTGCATATCAATTCCATGACCGTGCATGACGAGTTCGCCCTTCCTCATGGCGGTGTCAAGAGCAGTGGTTTCGGCCGTTTCAATGGCTATCAAGGGCTGGAAGAGTTCCTGTACTGCAAGACGGTGACGTGGATGGAATGATGTGGATGGACTGGCAAAGATGATGACGAGAAATCACGGCGTGCCACTTGTACATTTCGCTAATAGATCAGGACTTTGCCATTCATTATTTCGCTTTCATTAGAGCCGAGATTGATTGTATGAGAATTAGATAGTAGGCTCCATTTTCTGACCCGAGGTATATAACTTAAATGTACACAAGATTACACATCATGATAAAGTTGTATGTATTGGCATTGTGTCTTCTATTGCAATTTTGTTTGTCTATAGCCTGCCCTTGATCTTGTCCATCAAGGGGAGAGTGGAGCTATGTCTGCTATATACCAAATGGTCGAGGTCGGCGGTGTTGACATAGCTAGGACTGGCTTCTCGAGCCAGGTTCGTTATCCCGCACAACTGCATGGCCACTTTGATCTCCTCTTGAAGAACTTTGGCCACCATATGTCAGCACACCGAACAAATATCCCGCCGTCAACTGGGGAGAGGAATAAAACTTGACTTACTTGACGCTAAGTGCTCAACGCCCTCTTGACCGTAACCGACAGCGTACATGAAAGGACGGCCAATACCGACGGCCGATGCTCCAAGGCAAAGTGCCTTGACAACATCGGATCCTCTCCGAATCCCACCGTCTGTGAGAACCTTCATGGAGCGAAAAACCTGGGGACAGTGTTTCTGAATTTCCATCAAGACGAGGATAGACGGAGGAGATGTGTCCGCAGCTCGACCACCATGGTTGCTTATGACGATCCCGTCACACTTCCATTTCATGGCCATTACAGCATCCTCCCATCTCTGGATGCCTTTGACCACAATGGGGAGGTTGGTGATGCTTCTTAGCCAAGCGATGTCGTTCCAATTCAACGTTGAGTCGATAAAGTTCGAGTTTTGACGGGTCAAACCTGACCCTTTCTTGTCCTTCTTCCCAGCCGAGACCCGTGAGGCCGGTGTCAGTGTTGTGCCCGTCTTCTCGTCAGCCTTGACCCTCTCATCATCCTCTCTCTTCGAGATAACGGGGCAGTCGACGGTGACAAAGATGGCTTTAACAAGCCCTGACGATGTGACTTGCCGTATGAGCTTTTCTGACTCCGCCCGGTTCTTATTGACGTAGAGTTGGAAGAAGGCCTGGTCTTTGGTGGCGGCCAGGATCTCATCGTGTGGATATGATGCAGGCGTTGACATGCACTGTATTATCCCCGCTGTTGCAGCGGCTTTTGCCTGGCCAACCTCGCCTTCCGGACCAGCCATCCTGACTGCGCCAGTAGGAGAGATGTAAACTGGCATACTGAGACGGCAGCCGAAAAGCTCACAAGAGGTGTCGACAACGCTGATGTCACGCATCACGGCAGGCCGAAGCCAGATACGCTTATACATGTGCTGGTTAGCATCACGGGTGATGTTGTCGTTTGATGCCCCATGTATGTATGCCCAAGCTTTCTTTGAAAGCGTTTGCTCAGCTGCCTTCTCGAAATCGTCGAGGTTGATTATATCATCAAGATCAGGCTTTGCTGGCCCCGCTGCCCGGGATGTTTCTGCGACAATGGGATTTGCCACGCTGGCTTGCGGCGCAGGAGGCATCGTAGATGCATCAAAGCTTCCGACAAGACCAGTCTGCCCCAAGTGCTTTCGTATCAAAGACGGTGAGTGGACTTCGTTGTACGCTGCTGACGCATCTTTGCCTGCATATTGGTAGATGACTTGTGGGAACGGAGGTGGCAAATTAGCTAAGAGTTCATGACGCGGCCGGGATACGGCTCGCAGTTGATTGCGAGGGGACTCACTTTCAGCGCCACCTGGATGCGTTGGTGCAAAGGCTGTCATGTCATAGACCTCGCCATCGACAACAATCCACACATCGTCCTCCTTGCTGTGCTGCTCGAGCTCCGCCAACACAATCGTTCGTCCCATCGTCACTGCGCTCTCTCGGTTGGACCGGGGGACCGCTCTGTCTGGCATCGGATCGTCCGTCGACAGGACCCGACACTTCTCTGGACGAGGGCCGCGAGACCAGCACTGATATCAGGCCTATCGCGGCAAGAGGCAGAGCGATTGCCGGAAAGGTGGTTCCGGCCCACATGGCCAGTTCCGGGGTAGCGCCGGAAATGCGGAGGCGCTGAGAGATAAGACATACACTAGGATCGAAACAAGCTTGGCGGCTCCCCTGCCTCGAATCAAACCTGGACGAAACCTCTGTTCGCGCCCCCCGACAATGCCGCCCACAACATATCAGGTGGCGTATCGGGGCAGGATCGGGTCGTCAACCTGCTCGCCTTATCTCGACCCTTGAGGGGTTTCCCTCCGTTGCCACGACCCCTTTAAATTGCACAGCATGCTCCAGGCCAAGGAGTCTAGATGCACACGCTCCGTCATCTAATCGACAACGCGATTGACTGACTCGATCCCGTCACCAAATTGAGTCTCCTCGACCAGCCTCGAGAAGCTGCCACTGCTCAACCGCTTGCTCGGCTACCAGTACAAGTCAGCAACGCATTGCCAGTCCCTGCCTTCGGCTCTCATGTTCTGACTTGCGCTTTAGTGGATATCAAAATGAAGCAACCGATCGAAGATGTTTCGGATGCCAGCCCAGTCGTTCGTACGGAGACTGGGGCTGATGGAGGACAGGCTGAAGTCATCGAGGTGAGTCGCACAAGGCGATTGCCTGTCCGTAAAAGACACGCGCTGACACAGAAGAATAGCTAAACAAGAACTTCAACACCCTCTCGACCTTCTCGCTTGCGGTGTCTCTCATGGCGACATGGGAAGCGCTTTGCAGTACAATGGGCATCGGTCTGGCAGCTGGTGGAGCCGTCTCTCTTGTCTACGGCTTTCTACGTATGTGCAGCTTTTGGTCATTGAAGTCTTGAACGCGCCAGCATTTCTGACATGAAGGGCAGTCTCATTTATCGGAAACATCTGCACGGCCATGTCCTTGTCGGAGCCCGCGTCCATGTAAGCATGCTCCCGCGGTGCCCACCATGCATGTCATTTCGCTAATCGAGTCTCGAACAAGGTTCCCCAACGCTGGTGGTCAGTACTACATGATCAGCGAGCTGAGCCACTTCCGCTCCAAGGCCCTCTTGAGCTGGTACACTGGCTGGATCAGCCTTGTTGGCTGGGTCGCCTTGACGGCGAGTGCTCCTTTTGGAGCGGCCAATATCATCCAGGGCCTGATCACCCTCAACCAGCCCGACTACGATCCCCAACGATGGCAATGGTTCCTGATTTATCTCGGAATCACGCTGTTGGCTTTTGCCATGAATACCTGGGGTGCCAAGGTGCTTCCTCTGCTTGAGAACATCATCATGATCTTCCATGTGGGGTTCTTCTTTGCCATCCTGATCGCCTGCGCCGCTCTTCCCAAGGAGAGACAGTCTGCAGAGTTCGTCTTCACCTACTTCTCCAATGGCACCGGGTGGGATAGTAATGGCGTCGCGTGGGGTATTGGCATGTTGACTTCCGCGTACATCATGGTTGGTGAGTAACCCCTGCTGATGGCTTCCATGCTGTGACATCTACCGCCACTTCAGTTTGCTGACTCGCGCCATGTTTAGGTTATGACTCTGCCGCCCACATGTCAGAAGAGATGAAGAACCCCCGGACGGGTGTGCCGCGCGCCATGATCATGTCGATCGTCGTCAACGGTATCATGGGCTTTGCCGTCCTGCTTGCCGTCCTCTTCGGTATCGGCGATTTCCAAGCTGCGGTCACCAGCAGGACTGGCTTCCCCATCATTGAGATCTTCTTCCAAATGACCCGGGGCAACGCCGCCGCAGCTTCCGCTATGTCGTGCACCATCGTCGCCTCTGCATCTCTGGCAACTGTCGGCCTCATCGCCTCGACATCCCGCACGCTCTGGTCCTTCGCTCGTGACGGCGCACCAGCCTACTCCCGATATCTCTCCCGCGTCAGCGACCAGCATGTGCCAGTCCATGCCGTCGTTGTTGTGACGGTGATTGTTATTCTTCTCGGGGCTTTGAACATCGCCTCCACGGCTGCCTTCAACGCCGTCCTGTCGGTCACCGTTGTCGGTCTCTCGCTGTCGTACCTCATCCCCATCGTCGCCATGCTTTACAGGAGAATCTGGACCCCGAAGCAGATCCAGTGGGGGCCTTGGAAGATGCCGCAGGCTTTGGGTATCGTCATCAATGTGGCTTCGATTGTTTACATCTTGTTCCTGACTTGCTTCCTCGTCCTTCCCGCTACCCAGCCCGTCACCGCGCAGAACATGAATTATTCCAGCCTCATTCTTGGAGGTGTTTTGATTCTTGTCACGGCGGACTGGATCTTCAGGGCTCGGAAGACTTACGAAGGACCAGTTCCTATGTATTAATGTTGCTCGTCTGCTGCAGGGATTGAGCAGTGGGGGGCTGAAGTTGGTTTGATGTATTCTGCCAGGTCAATGAACTTGGCGCTGTCATTCTCTTTGTCAATGATGCAAGCCCAAGAATCAGCGTTAAAAGGATTAGGAAAATATCACACTTTGGCTTGTTATGCTTTGAAGGCTGGGACATGTCATATACCACCAAATCGTTTTCATGATAGCACTCATTTTTCTGAGTGAATTGAGGCATCATCTTGCACTTGACAATATTGATACTTGCAGGAGCATCAGGTGGATTTCCTCGTAACTCTGTGCTATGAAGCGATTACTGTTCTACAGAGCCGGATTGATGAGCTTTGACGAACGGGGAAGTAACACAGAGATACCTCCAACTACCTCGTCAGTAGACTTTTTGTTGTGTATGTACCTAGCACGGCTATTGCTTTACATTGGGTATGTACAGTCCAGACGAGCCTGACTCTCGTCGTTAAACAGCAGTCCAAGGCTAACTTCATCCTCAAACATGGCATTGAAATCCATGAACGGGGTGCCAAACATTGCGTGATCCCCAAAAGCTCCTTCGTGGGGTACTGCAAGCGCGTCCTGACCCTCAGGGGCACCAAGCGATAAATTCTGGGCTCTGCTCAATGCTAGTGAAGCTTCGCGGAGCCATGTCAGTCCAAGGCCAGGCTGGGTATCGCCGGGAGAAAAACATACCTTGGTTATCAAGGAGCCTGCACAATTGTCTAAGATGCTCAACGCAACGTTCAAAGAGCGGGTTCTCACTGGCCATATCAAGCAAAGCGTCGCAAGCCAGGGCCAGGGTCGCTCGGCCTTCCTGATAGCGCTTTGAAACGGACCCGCCGTTGTCGTCGTCCAGATTCATAGGGAGAATAAGAATGCTAAAGACTGCCAAGGAGGCGTTGAAAGCTGGGTTCGAGAATTAGAATCCTTGACTAGACCATGATAATGAGGTATTGACATTAAGCTTACCGTAATATAGGGTGAACCACCATGCACCCAAGAGATGCTTGCCCAACTCCTTGCGTGTAATGACCGCATGGATAATTGAGATTGCCTCCACGGCAGCCTTGAAACAAGACGTGGTCAGGTTCTTTTGGATCGTGCTGATTGAATCCTGGTCCTCTGTGCGAGCCCCTGCCTTGAGCCGCGACTGAAGGAGGTTCGTCAGCACAGGTCTGAGCAGGAGCAGTTGCGTGTTGAAGTAGCGTAGCGTGAGAACGATGCGCAATTTCTCCGCGCAGGGATCCTCGAGACTGCTAGGCAGGCTTGCTGATGTCCTCAGCCTCAGCTGCCTGGGAAGCTGATTCTGCCATTGGACCAGCTCTTGCTCAAGCTGAATGATCCGAGTAATCAGCTCGGTCTCCGACAAGTCCTCGAACTCAACATTATGCCCGTATATCCTCGCCATCACTTTCCAGAGGATAGTGTAGAGTGATCTGAAATGCAGAGGTAAGCTACTGGACAACGGAGTGTGATGGTATGAATAACTTCTTCGAGAACTTACATAGTGGCTGAGAAGAATAGCACCGAGGCACCGTTCTCTGGGTCACCGACAACGGGTTGGGGCAAAGGCAGTCTGATGTAATCCTCAGGTATGGCACTTGGTCGACCAAAGGTCATACTCAAGCTCCTAATGTTCATTCAGCTTCTGGCTCTCAAGAAGACAGATTTTATAGAGCGGCTCGGGTGATTGTCACCGCTACAATGTTTAACTTACCTATCTAGAATCACGCAGCCAAACCAAGTTCGCTTTCTCATTTCTTGCTCGAGAGGGGGGAGTTTGCTCAAAGCGGCCTGAGAGTGCAAGCCAATGGAGAGAGCCGCTTTGACCGCCAGGCCATGGGTGGTCCAGGTCTGGACTGCCCTCTGAGTTCCCTGTAGATACTGGCTGGAAAGTAAGAGGTATTGCACTGTGCACCTGTCAGAGCCTGAGCAGCCTCGCATTGTGGGATAAGCGGGGTGTGGGATGGACAAACCTGTCTCCAAAGTCGTTCCCCGGAGCATCTGCGTCCTGCACAACTCCTCGGCTCGCGCATAGAAAGTATCCGACTCAGTAAAGGCTCGGGCTGTGTCTCCGTGGCGAGGATCAGCGCGGGTGGCCATGGCAAACATGACGTTCAGCAGCGCGAGCCACGTTCGCCTCACGCCGTTGAAGCCCGACTGCTTGGCTTGCTCGTAGGTTGCGATGAATGACGGCTTATGGATGTATGGAAACAGGAGGCCGGTATTCGAGAAGTATTCGTGTATCAGGTTCTCTGCAATGTCGGCGCGCGGCAAGATGCATGGGCTGGCAGCAGGGTACTCTAGCGATGACACGTCTGGCTGAACGGGAAGGAGCCGCGAGCGGAAAGAGTTGATATTCACCATGCCGCCATCGAAGATGCTGGTGTGTGAATTGGGTGACCCTTGCATCCCTGTTACTGGCCTGGCCCCTGCAACCGCACGTAGGATGATTCGCATGAAGGAGATGTTGGCGGATGGACCTGCGCAGGAGAGAGAGTCAGTACAAAGCGTACATGGTGTGGGCATGTGCTAAAAGCAATGCAATTTACCAAAGAAGCCCTTGTCCTGCTCATCGACGAACGAGATGGCCATGCCGTCTGTATCATTGTGCTCGGACCCTGGGTCCAGTCCCACCGTATGGACTGTGCTCTGCGCCATGTCCGCGCTCTCCCACGGCAGAGAGGGCACAGATACACTCGCAAGTGCCTCTGACAGTACCGAGCCACCATAACTCGACGGCAGCAACTCAGTGCTGATGCTGCTCCTCTCTTGGGTGGAAAGCTGTTCACTGTGTCGCCTAACTTCCTCTTCGAGACTCTTGAGCCTTGCCTCAAGGTCGTTGAAGGCACTAAGACACAAAGTACATTAATACCGATGTGGTGTTATGAAGGCCTGTGCCCAGGACAAAACGGCATGTGTGCCGATGAACCAGATGCACTCGCATGAGCAACTTAATCACGAGCCAAGGGAAGAGTCTACCCACTCCTTGCGGATAATGACATTTGCACCAGACGTGGATGTATCGTAGGTGCACTCGAAGCACATGCGCACACAAAGCTCACATTTGGGACGAGCGCCATTACACTGTCCAAGTTCGGTGACACGTTAGTTGAGCTTGCCAGATGTTAGTCGAAAGAGTTTGAGTGAATGCTTTAACCCACTCGTGATTTCCGTGCACGGCACGGGTTGCAGGCAAGAGCAGTTCGTCGACGTTTGACGCCTGAAAGACTCTCCTGAGGCTCTTCGCTCATGGCGTCATTTGGGCTTCTCAGGTTGGGCGACTCTGTCTGGGAGCCAAGCTCGTCTCCACCTTGGGCGTTCTTAGCCATAGGGACTGGAGATGGGGATGAGAAACCGAACTTTCCGGGTGGAGCAGCGAGTGTCTTCAGAGGAGTGCTTGAGCGACACTGTACTATTATTCTTCAAAAGTTCACTAAAGAGAATTCCTGCCAGGGATCGCATCAAGTAAGCATGAGGGCATTGGTCAAGCTGAAGGTGCTGAGAGCAGCAAGCCAAGCCCTCCGGGACGGCGCTGTGGATCCTGTTCCGTATTCCGCCATCTCCGTCCGTTCCTACACTAAATAGGCTAGCCGCGAAACTCGGCCCTCTGACGTAGTAAGCCACAGAAGACGATAAGGTGGTTACAGGCGTAACTGGTCTATTTTCTCGGATTTCTCTATGGCTACCTATCAATAGACTATTGGGCGTACTCTACACCATTCTTCAGAGTCCCGATCTGGGTAATGTGAACCTCCATCTGAGTCCCAGGCTCCAGAAACTTGGGAGGCTTTTGTCCCGACCCAACCCCTGCAGAATGTGGTATTAGTCTTCCCGTACCAGACCAAGTGAATTCGGAAGCTGATAGCACTTACCTCCGGGCGTTCCCGTCATGATAACGCTTCCCTTCTCCAGCGTAGTACCGGATGAAAGATAGGAAATCATGTACGGCACGTTGAAGAGCAGGTCATCGAGACCCGAGGACTGGCGCGCCTCGCCGTCGACAATGGTGCGCAGGTGGAGCTTGGAAGGGTCGGGCACGAGGCTGCTGTTGACCAGGACCGGTCCTAGGGGGGCAAAGGTGTCGAATCCCTTGGAGAATCCCCATTGCGGTACTGGTCCAGCCAGCTCCGGGTCTCTTTGCAGCTTTCTGGTCGAAATGTCGTTGCCAGCGGTGTAAGCAGCAACGTATTTCAACGCGTCTGCTTCAGACACATCCTTCGCGTCCTTCCCGATGATCACGCACTGTTCGAGGCATTCGTGAGGTCAGAACTGCACAGGATGCGCTTGGTCGAGTAATTGGAATAAAGTATGAACTCACAAGTTCACCCTCGTAATCTGGCTGATTGGGCTGTGCAATCTTCGGTATGACGACATTCGCGCCATGATCATGGACAGTCTGTCGCGTCTTGAAAAACATGAATGGGTAGTTGGGCGTTTTTCGCCCGGTTTCTCGGACTGATAACCATTTGTCAGTAAACGACTCGCTTCACCTTTTACACAGCGCGCGAGACCGTTGCTTTCGACAACCGGCTGGACTACACATACTGTGGCTGACATAGTTCAGGCCAATGCAACGGATGATCGGGACGTCGTCCGGTGACAGAGGACCTAGTAGCTTCTTGACAGTGACGACCTCGTTTGTTACCTTGGTAGCACCGGTCTCATCGTAGATATCGTCACCCTGGATGACTCTGGCCCTTAGTCCAGTTGCTTCAGTCGTTTGTCCGAGGTCAAAGTCGGGGTCGGGGAGAATCGGCTCTCCCCGAAGGACGCGGCCGTCAGTGGCGACGAACCGGATCAGACGTTCCCAGGATACAGGCATTATGTTGCGTCTGTTGGACAAACTGAGGAGGTATGTTGGCAGCTACACGAGTGTCTCAAAACCGTGATCGACGATAAAAAAAGATTAATAAGAAACGCGTACAGCCGCGAGTTTTGTCATGGTTCATAAGCCTTGGCAGTGCGCTGCGTCGGGTGGGTGTGCCGACCTAGCCCCGCGGTCCTTTCCGGGGCTATATCGGAACAGCCACTACGCCGCGGAACCATCCACCACTGAGCTTCACGAAGCATAAAACAATCTGCCGGAATCGAACAACAGCTGAGAATGAATGAAATTCCTTCATCTGATAACAAAAAACGTGAATACAAACATCATAGCACCATGCCGCACATCAATGAAACCACGCAGGCCATTCCGGCCGTGCCCACGAAGCAGAGCAATGGTGCCGCCAAAATCACCACACAGGAGGACCTTCTCAAGTCCCTCCAAGGGGTCAATGTCTCGCCTCTGTGGGCTCAAATGGCCCGCCTAAACCCGGCTCTGCCTAACCCCACGACAATCCCGTTCATCTGGGAGTATGACCGCATTCGGCCGTACCTTTTGCATGCCGGCAATCTTATCAAGGAGGAGCAGGCCGAGCGCCGGGTGCTCATGCTTGTTAACCCCGAGAAGAGTAAGGAAATCGCATCATCCAAATCTTCCGCCTACTGACATCTTACAAAGGCGCTCCTTACACGACTGACACTCTCTATGCTGGTCTCCAGCTTGTCATGCCTCGGGAGACGGCGCCGGCGCATCGCCATTCTGCGTTTGCCGTGCGCTTCATTATTGAGGGCCAAGGCGGTTTCACGGCAGTTCAGGGTCGCCGCGTGGCCATGAAGCCTCGTGACGTCCTGGTGACTCCCCCTTGGAACTGGCATGACCACGGCAAGAAGGGCGCGGGTGAAGAGGGAGGAGACGACTCCCCGGTCATCTGGCTGGACGGCCTGGACCTGCCCGAGTTTGTGCATTTCCCTGTTCATTTCAACGAGCACTACAGCGAGTCCCGCTATCCCGCAAAGGATGCGGATGACTCTCCTATCGTCTTCCATTGGGACAAGGTCGAGGCAAAGCTACATGCCGAGCCGGGGTCGTGGGCTGCTGTTCCGTATCTGAGGGAGAACGGCGAAGAGAGTAAGTCGAGGTCCGCCGCGCACCCGTCGCGATCACATGTACTAATATCTGAATAGTCGGACGGACAATCGGTGCGTTGGCAGAACGCCTGGAAGCTGGATGCGAGTCACCCGCTGTTCGCGAGACCGCCTCTTCGGTTTACCATGTCATTGAGGGCACTGGCCACAGCATCATCGGAGACAAGAAGATCTCATGGAAGCAGGGCGACACTTTCTGTATCCCTGCTTGGCACAAGTATCAGCATTTTGCTGACGGCAAGCGGGTCTACCTCTATCGCTTCCACGACAAGCCTATGCTCCAGGCTCTTGGGATTTATCGGTATGAAGGTCAAGATCCCGAGACGCTTGCCGTTGTGTATTGAATAGCATCTCGTTGTCTATGTTAGATTCTAGTATGAAATTATCACGATTGTCTTGGGCGCATAAATGAAGACCAATTTTCCCAGCGCCCTCCAGATGAGCTTATCAAAAGTATACAGGACTTGCGTGAATTAATTGATGTCTTGCTTGGCGTCAACTTGAAATTGCTATTCCGCTTTACAGGCCAATGCTTGAAGTCTGTCCAACTCTGTTCAAAAAAGCATTGTCGTCTACTAAGAATTGTCGATACATAGAGTGAACATAACAGATCTGTGCTGACTAGTATGCATACAATCAAATTCTGGTTTGGATTGGGGGGATATATCTGTGCTTTTCGAGAGAAATTGATCTATTTAATGGGCTCATGATAAGCTTTTCTTGAAAGAAGAGAGCTTGGGCTATTCAATGGATTGGACAGCTTCGAGATCAATGCCCGTTTGCCTTTACTCCACTCCTGCGCTCGCTCAAGACTTGGTCCACATGGGCCGTCATGTCATAACTAATAGTTTGAATGCAATTAGCTCCTGCACACTTGTAATGCTCGATGGTTCCACTCACAGGTTCATTTCATCTATCGTGAGCTTGTCATCTTCGGCGGAAACATGGTAGACCGGCAGGTCAGTGTTGCTTGAGAATCCTATACCGGACCTGTCAGCTACAATCTCTCACAAATCTGCGCAGATACTCCAGGTGCAAGTGTCGAGATGGAATCTGGAGCTTACCGATGCGTTCATTGATGTTCTCTCTAGCCCTGGCAGAAGCTGCCTGGACCTTGGTACCTCTTGGCTTCCGCACCTGCTCAAACACCTCGAGTGCTTCTCGGATGTCTCCATTGAAGTTCTTCTTGCCAAAGACAAGACCCAGGCAAGCAGCATCCTCAATGGCCTGGCAGGCACCCTGGCTCTGGTCAGGCATCATCTGTGTAGAGATCATTGGGTTAGCATGTGATAGGAGCGGCGGCTTTGCAAGGTTGATAAAAACATGGAAACATACCGGATGTGCGGCGTCGCCCATGATGCAGGCCAGGCCCTTTTGCCACAGCGGGTAGGGCTCGTGGATCCACAGGCGCCAGGGGCGAACCTCATAACCAATCTCCAAGTGCTTGAACACCTGGCGGTCGAGATCAGGATAGGGTGCCAACAGCTCCTCAACCGTCGCCTCCTGATCCCAGGTCTGCGCCTGGAGATCTCCAGCCTCTCGCGGGAAGAAGCAGTAGTACGACAACAGCTTGCCGCCATTGCAGGGAGACAGAACGATCTTGAAGTGAGTATCGTATCCGCCCCAGTACTCGATGGCACTGTTCTTGGAGTAGTCAACGAGACCAAGCTTGACTGCCTTCTCCGTGTCAACATTGGCATGGAGGCAAGTGCACGTAGCCGGCCGGCGGACCGTCTTGATGCCAAGAACGCGACGCAGAGCCGAACCGATTCCGTCGGCTCCAATCACGACATCATGCTTCGCCTTGTTGCCGTTGGTGAAGGTGATTTCGCCTGTCTCCAGGTTCACATCTTCGGCCATGTGGTTCACCATAAGCTTGGCCGGGGTACCCTCTCCGTGGTTGCCAACGGCGCTGTCCATGAGCATTCGGTGCATGTATTGCCGATGGAACATGTTGTACACCTAACAATGGTTAGTTACTTTTTAAACTCTGAAGCAGTCACATTACGCGATGCAAGAATGATCGCACTGCCACGAGTGATTTCGACTTACATATCCCCAGCGCTCCTTGTAATCGCTCAGATCGTAGACATTGATTGGCTCACCAGTCTTCCAGTCTCTGCTGATCAGCTTCTTCAGCACGACTGGATCACCAAGCTCAATGTTGACCTTCCACTCCTCGAGCCAGCGAGTGCCGTTGGCGGCGCATGAGATGGACGCACCAACCTCACCAGCATAGTCGGCCTTTTCGTAGATTGTCACCTTGTGACCCTGGCGACGGAGAGACACTGCTGCGGCTTGGCCACCAATGCCTCCGCCGACAATAGCAATGTCGAGTTCTTTCCAGTTAGGGTTCGCCATGGCAGTAAGTCAAGATGCAGGATGCAGCAAGTGAAGTTGATGGCACGTGATGACGTTATGGATGTCTGGTTTCAAGTTCCACCATACATGCAACGGCAAGCTCGGGTCTAATCACTTATTAACATGGGTACCTGTGTGAGCTTCTATCCTCCAGAGCTCACAGTTCTGGAATCTGCCGCACGCCGGGTTCTCCGATATAGCCCCGGCATATCATCCTATGGGCACAGGAGGTCCTCTGCGATGTCCATCCGCAGTTCATTCCACCTCGGTCAAAGTGCCTCAAGCCAACCAATAGGAATGGCCACGGTTTCGGAATGCGGGGCGCCCGCATCTGTTCCGACATGGGGCGGACCCGGCACTGATGATCGGAGAGAAGACCGGACTGGTCTGATTGCATGTGTCAGCGCTCTGGACGCAACGATAACACCATCAAAAGTTCACATCGGGAGCAGTTGCAGGGACGTTATCGCAGATCCGACGCCAGCCAAAAAAAACTCACCAGCCTGGAAAAGTCAGTTTACCGAACAAAGCCGCCGCGAACAACCATGGCCTCCTTCAGCAATGTGAAGCAGCTCTTCGACATTCAAGGTCGAAACTACATCGTAACCGGCGGCGCTCAGGGCATTGGATTTGCCATTGTTCATGCGCTTGCTCAGGTCGGGGCCAACGTGGTCGCATTGGACATCCAAACTAAGCCCAATGCAGACTTCGACTCGGTCGCGAAACAATTTGGCGTCAACATCCGTTACGTCCAAGCGGACGTCACGGACGAGAAAGGCCTTGGAGCTGCCTTCCAAACCGCCTTCGGCATCTTGGGTACGGTTCACGGGCTAGTCACATGCGCTGGAATTGCGCTGGAGAAGGCTTTCGAGCAGACCTCGTGGGCCGAATGCCGGAGGATCCAGGATGTCAATGTACGTGACCTCTGATCCAAGTGAATACTTCGTAAAACGATATAGGTTGACCATCGCATATCTAGGTGACCGGCACATATTTCTCTGCGCAGCTAGTAGCAGAGCAGTTCAAGAAACAGGGTACCGGCGGCAGTATTGTCCTGATCGCTTCCATCACGTCACACACTGTCCTCCCTCAGCATCGCATGTCTGCATATGGTGCCTCGAAGGGAGCAGTGCGCATGCTGTCTCAAGCTCTTGCAGTTGAGCTTGCAGGCAATGGCATTAGGGTCAACTCTATATCTCCTGGGTTCATTGACACGGAAATGACACAGGAGGTCCGCAACAAGAATCCGGTTATGGTAGACATCATGAACAAGACTCCGCCCTTGAAGCGGATAGGCACCAGGGACGATCTGATGGGCGCTGCCGTATATCTCCTCAGTGATGCGTCCAGTTACACCACTGCCGGAGACATTGCAATCACCGGTGGTCTCCACGTGCAGATGGCACTTGATTGCCAGCTAGCTTTTTAGATTAGTTTTAAGTCAATCAAAATACCAACTGCTTTCCGTATGTAAACTATAGAATGAGAACAAGTACAAGTCATCAAGTGATCAAAAATGCATGATGGATGAAAATATGGTTGGATAGTGTTTGATTGACTTGGCACTTGCATCAAATTGTGGGCAATAGGACGTCTGATTGCATCAATGGAAATAACTAGCTTTATGGACCTCGGCTTTTATTATTACATCCTGTTTGTGCCAGATTGTACCGTATTCTTATTTGACCTTCTCATCCCGTTCTTGCATCATAGTCGGAGCAACGATGTCCTCGATAAGAAGGGGTTTGCTATTGGCAACTAAATACGGATTTGATATCATTGAATGGGATCTATGATAGGTGATCTATGGTTGAAGGTGGACTAAGGAAACCATCAAGCCTCATCTCCCTTCCAAGAACCCTGTATCCTAGCTTCAATGATAGCGGACCTTCCGCTCTTAACTACAGCAACAGCTTCCGGCAGGATTCTTTGTAGGTCCTTAACTGATCGAACCACAGCTGCGAAGGCGTCGTTGCCTGAAGCCGCACGAGCAATTCCCGAGAAGTCTGGCGTGGGCGAGAAGGATATGTTCAGCTCTTCGTTTGACACCTGAGATCCATGCCCAGTCGGGTGCACCAGCTCAAGCGAGTTTCTGGGCGCGTTCCAACCTAATTAAGCATTGATGTTAGCGGCGTGTGCATGCCGATAATGGAGAGCGAAATTTGTTGACGTACCTTTGTTGCTAAGGACCACCGTGAGGGTTGGCAGGCGGTATCTCCTCGCGATCCAGTAGACGGTGCCGGGCACACCGAAAAGGTATGTGCCATCGCCGACGATCTCGGTTACAAACTTCCCTTTCCCTGCTCCACCGGCAAGCCAATCTGACGCCAATTTCACTCCAAGGGTACCGCCCCCAGACCAGCCAAGGCCGCCACCGCCGCCATTGACGAGATTGCCAGGTTGGTCAACCCGGATCTGGTCATAGACAAACATGGCGTTGGTAACAGCCTCAATACACCAAATTGTATCCTCCGGGCATGCCTTTCTTAGCTCCGAACACAGGTACGAGGTAGTAGGCGGGGAAAGCTCGTCTGCCGGAGCAGATGCAAGCTTGTCGGCCGCAAGAATCTCTTGCTCTCGAACGCCTTGCAGATCGCGCCAGCGGGAAGCATACGGCTCCTGGCTGGCCAATTGAGAATACTTGCT
Source organism: Thyridium curvatum (assembly GCF_004353045.1). Classification (NCBI taxonomy): domain Eukaryota; kingdom Fungi; phylum Ascomycota; class Sordariomycetes; order Thyridiales; family Thyridiaceae; genus Thyridium; species Thyridium curvatum. The sequence goes on along the minus strand of NW_022156836.1, from coordinate 63,409 downwards.
CGATGACTGGATGAAGCCATTGAGCTGTCGCAGTGCCGTCCCGGCATCAGCTCGATATCTGTATGCTGCTGGGATATAGTGGAGGGGGATGTTTTGCTTGAGAGGGTCAACGTCGATCTGGATAATCTGAACCCCTGGACTGAGTTTGCACTGGGTTGGGATCCAAGGCACATCGCAGTCGAGGACGACAATAGCATCAGCATTGCTGATGGCGGCATGCTTGCCAATGCGTACACCAATGTACGATCGATGGCTCCAGGGAAAGCATACGTCGCTGCCAAGCGCGTCGAGTACCCGGACTCCAGGAATCGACTCAACAAGTTTGACCAGCTCGGGCACAGTCTCGTGGTTGCGACCGCTATATCCGACAATGATCAACGGTTGCTTAGCGTCAGCGAGGAGCGACACGATTCTTTCGACCCCATCCTGGGGCAATGCTGCGGGCGCAATGCCATGCCAGACTGACTGATCCAGATCGTAGGGCTCGATATCCTCTTCCATGGCTTCCCGAGCCCCAACAAGATAGGAGGGTCCCTTGGGATCACTGGTTGCCATCTGCAGCGCCCGATTGACTAGCTGCTTGACATTCTTTCCAGTCTTGATCTCGCCGGTATAGCGACAATATTGGGCGACAATCTGCTTTTGGTCGGGCACATCCTGAAGCCAATGGATGTACTCCGTCCTTGAACCTCGAAGCTCTCCCTCCAAAGTGTATGGCGATAGGCCAGCAAACACAAGAACAGGCGAGCGAGCGACGGATGAGTTGTGCATCGCACAGCCTAGCATCTGGGTGCCGACATCTACGTGGACAAGCACGCACTGCGGCTTACCCGTAAGACGAGCAAAGCCGTCCGCCATGGACATGGCAACCATCTAGCGGCTCACTTAGCATGATTTCCTACAACTAAGGCGGATAGGGGTTGACGAACCTCGTGAGGACATGTGATGACCTTGGGAAATTTGCTGGCCCCGCCACCGGCTCGTCTCGTTTCGGCGGCGAGCGCCTCCATGATGGCGGGGTGATCCGAACCAAGGTTCACGAATACATAGCTGACACCGGCCTAGACATTCATTAGAACATATTACTGAAGAGGGGCGTGACTAATCGGTTGGAAATATCCCGAAACCGAAAAGCGGTCTCGCAAGATGCAACGCCCTACGCACCTGAGCCAACGACTCAAAAAAGGCCGAAGACGTCGAGTACATTGCTCTAGATCTGATAGTTAGCATCATTAGAAAAATAGGATGTCTCTGTTACTCTTACATTCTGATATAATGCCACGGTGGGGTGGATAATTGCTGAGGACTGAATGGGCTGATGCTGCAGGTGTTGGGGCTTGGGGTTCATCAGATGTACGCACTGACCAACAGAATGATTGTTTATGTTGAAGGGTAGCTTTGTTGTAAATACCTGCTTCGTGTAGTCGATTTCAGGTCTAGGAAGTCAATCGTCCTGGAATGACTCCTTAGGGCCAATGATGACCGGCCGGAATCGCAATCGGAACACCGGAAAGGACGGCGGCGGCCCGCCTCGCCACTAGCAAACCCCGGATATACCACTTAAGTGGCAGTCACCGATGGAGCCTTTACACAGTGATATCCTTGAACTATCCTTGGCGGGAGTAAGATTAATTAACAACTTCATTCGAGCCCCACAGGAACTGACAGGCAAATACTTGAAACTTCGAAGTAATTTGCAGCCTTCTCTCCTCGTGATCGGGTATCCTTGATACCGCAACACAACCAAACTCATAACCACCATGGCTGCCGCTCCCACACCTTACACAACTCGCCCTCAGTATTCGTCGAGCGTTCTCGTGAGGGGGACGCCGGAATATGAACGATGCAGACGAAACAACCCGAGCTCGGCAACCCCTGAACGATATCCTCGCGAAATACACCTCCCGAAAACACCTCAGGATGTTGCAGCTGCCCTGCGCAAGGCCACTGAACTTGGTGTCCATGTTGGCATCCGAAGCTCCGGCCACATCTTTGGCCTTGGCGCGCTAGTGCATGATGGTATCATGATCGATACTTCGTTCCTGAACCGCGACATCGCCTACGACACTGATACGCAAGAAATCGCCTTTGGGCCTGCGGTCAGAGTTGAGGAAGTGGCGGGCAAGCTAGCAGAGATCAACAGATTCTTTCCGCATGGACATGCCCCTACTGTCGCGGCGGGAGGATTCCTGCTCGCCGGTGGACAAGGCTGGTTCGTGCGAGGCTGGGGTGCCACCGCTCAAAGCTGGATCACCAAGATGGAAATTGTTGTCCCCAGCGGCGAGGTCGTCACTGCAAGCCGTACCGAGAACAAGGACCTATTCTGGGCAGCTCGAGGAAGTGGCCTTGGGTTCTTCGGCGTTGTGACCAGGTTTTGGGGCCGAACCATCCCGAGATCAACACTGTGGGAGCGGAACTTCACTTTCGAAGTTGGAAACAAGTATGAAGCGTTGATGACGTGGGCCCTGACGAAGGGAGACGAAACTCCCAAGTACGGCACAGATCTCAACCTCACCATCTACTACCCCGAGAAGTATGACCCAAATTGTTCCGGCGACGACATCCCGAACCCGGCGACGCTGCATATGAGTCTCAGCCTGCTCTGCTATGCCGATACCAAGCCACAGGCGAAGATCCTGCTGAGTGCATACGACGACATGCCAGCCGAGATCAAAGATGCCTTGATTGAGATGAAGCCGGTCACCAAGACGTCATTCCAGCGCATCTTCCAGACGAAGCGCGGCTTCATTGGCCTTGGCGGCGACAAGCGTTGGTCTATCTTGAGCATGCTCAGTGAGCCTTCCGTCCCGATGCCAAAGGTATGTTGGCTGTGCACCTGGCCCCCCTTGTTGTCGTTACACTCTATTAACAATCCCACTCAGCTCCTTTCTTACATCAAACCCGCTATGCTGGAGCTGCCGACACGAACCTCGGTTGTCTTCATTTGCACATGCGACATCGTTCCCGACGAGGTTGATTCGGCCGTGACCATTCCGCAGCAGTACTACATATCGACCATCACCCAGTGGACAGATCCCAAGCTGGAACCCCAGATCTATCAGCCGATGCGGGACCGGTACCGCCGTGCGCTCCCAGTATCGGCTGGAGTGTATGTTGCTGACTACGATGTTACGTGCGATGATGCAAATGTGAGTGCCCTTCGCAATCGTGAACGAGAAGCACACGTTAATTGCTAATACCCTTCTAGGGCAAGGTCATGTCGGATACCGCGTTGGCGAGGTTCTTGAAGATCCGCGAAAAGTGGGATCCTAAGGGCATCTTTCCGAACTACAAGAAGTTCATCGAGACCCACAACAAGATCAACCAAGGCTTGCACAAGGCCAAGATTTGATCGGGAAGAGGGCACGTCTATGTAAACAGTGATAGTGCATTCGTCGGCCATCGTGTGTAGATAGTATACTTTGAATTCATTCTGGCGACCCTGCCAGCTTTTGTTTTGACTTATCGTTACCTCAGTATGTTGATCTCAGTGCTGTTGATTGACTAACAACATAATGGTTTCTAGAACGACTCTTTATTATTGGGAGGAGATGCCGCTCGCTGCGGCACTACCACCCAAATGTTAGAAACACAGTCTTCTCCGCCGTTAACGTCGCCAAATATAAGACGCATGTCAACACTTTCACATGGTCTTCATCCTCAAAAGGCGTGTTCCCCCTTAAATCATATTGAAATAACTACTTTTCTAATTTGCGAGTTGACATTTATCGGCCACGCCGAGCCACTCTTGAGTAATTCCCTTGTAATCCCGTGGCTTGTAGGGCTCAACAAGCTCGGCCATCGTCGTACCCTTGCGATGGTTCTTGATACCGAGGTCGTTGAGCAACATGTCCACATAAGGGAGTGCGTCGAATGCAAAGTCTGGCAGGCTGTCTCCGTATCCGCAGGGGTACCTCCACTTGCCGAACTGCGTATGCAGCAGGACTTCTTTGACGACCTCGTCCTGACTTTTCGGCTCCCTGCTCAGCTTTCCGTCGAAGTACGCTGATATCCAGAGGGCCTGTGCATTCGCGAATGATGCGGTGCTGGTAGTCGAGACCATCCCGGCAAAGGCCAGGTTACGTCTGTTGAAATGCGACGGGGGGACCATGAATCGGTAATAGCGGAGGGGCTCACTCTTGGTTCGCTCGTACCGCAGCACCGGCTGGTTCCTCAGGATCGGGAATCGCTCGAGGACCTCTTCGTCAGCTTCCTTGCGGAGCCGGGCCTGCTCCTCGGCAGGAATTGGCAACCCTAGCCCCTCGAGCTCCACACCCTCGAAGGTCATTGTCGACTCCTTTCTCCACCCAGTAGCACAGCAAATGACATCTGCCTCGAGCACCTTGCCGTTTGAAAGGAACACCTGGCTGCCATCTAGCTTGTCGATGTCCGCAATGTGTGCTCGGATCCTGCCTTTCTTGACCAGATCCCAGAGGCTGGAATCAAAGTTGTGAATGCCAACGCCGCTGCCAGTCCAGAAGGCGGGCTGCCAAGGCTTGAACTTGAACAGCTCGGGGTCGGTATCGAAGCCATGAGTTTCGATGACCTCGTTGTTCATGTTGGCCCACCAGTTAGCGGTAATGAGCCGGCCAAGACCGTTCTTCTGTAGCCATTCACGAGCCACCCCATACCCATCTTCCGCACCCCATGGCGTTGGACTGAACCACGTGAGGCAACGCGTGTGCAGGAGCTCTTCCATCATGCGACGGAACGGAGTAACATGCCCAGGGACGAGCCAGACCGGTCCCTGACCCGACGGACGAATCAAGAGGTCGACTTGCGCGTCGCCTTCGGTCGCAAAGGCATACGCACAATCGTATGCGGATTTTCCGCAGCCGACAATCACGACGCGCTTCGCCGACTTTGCCGTCTCTCCGTGCTCACAGAAGCTCTTGGCGTGAAATTTCAGTCCAGTGAAGGACTCCTCACCCGCATAAGTGGGCAGGTTGGGCTGCGAGGTGAGGCCGGTCGCAATGATAAGCTTGGCAGTCCTGATGACCGTCTTGGCTCCCGATATCTCGGCAGATAGCTCCCAGGTGCCATCTGGCATCTGCTTCGCATGCCGGACAAAGGCGTTCAACTTTGTTCGCTCGTACACGCCAAACCTCTTGGCAAAGTCTGTCAAGTATTGGTGCAAGACAGCTGCTGGAATGTGTTGTCCGTGTTTCACTCCGTAGACCTCTTCCAGCATGGGGAAATCGGGATGCTCGTAGGAGCCCCAGAAGTTGTTGGATTTGAGACCAGGGTAGAGCCGGTCTGCGGACCAACTACCGCCGAAGCTGCTGGCTGATTCGAGAACCAACAGCTTCTCTTCCGGGTGGATTTCAAGCCGCGTCTTTGCGGCTGAGAGGCCGAACCAACCTTCATCCCTCTCAATTAGTATCCCAGATGTTGTCAATTGCTTCAGAAACAAGTTGCTTACCGGCGCCGATAATTACCACATCGTAGGTGTCCATTGTCGCGAATGAGGAATGGCGTCTCCGCTACAGTACTGAAAATGATAGTGCACTTTGGTGGCGGGTCAGGCAGTTACTCCGGGAAACACGGATGTTATTAGAGCCCAGACGGCCGTCACTGGACGGGATCCCGACTTCTTCCATCGTGCACGCATTGCGATACCGTGGAGCCAATAAATCGTACGGTGCCTGGCTATCAGAACCTTGATGCATATTGATTGCTAGGTCCGGACATTCCTGTTGCTCACGTCTTTCCGTCGGAAAGGATCTGCCCACTTTTTTGACACTGAGGTCGCATTTGGTCGGGGTAGAAGCGGAATCCGGGGAAGCGCTGCCGAACATCACTCTCCACAATTCTCGACTACCGCTCATCTCCGGCGGAGTCTTGGGAAATCCCAGGTGAACTGAGCCACTGCTGCCAGAGCAGCTTGCCTTGGATGCTTACGTTGCTTCAGACACGGTTGGTGAAGCTCACGGGATCCCGTTCATTCCAGGGTTCACCTCTCGGATCCCTCGGATGTTGCGACTGACGGGTCTCTATATGAGCGGCCGGTCAACATTAGATAGGTACAATTGAAGTGACACAAAAACGACACATTCATAAACACTATTGAAATTGGAGCCATGCCTTTCAACTCCTGGGCATCTCGCCTCTATCTGGATTGGCGGGAGCCGCCCTTTCTAGATACAATAGTGGGAATAGCCTCAAAGGACCAGTACCTCTTAACCAACGAGCCTGATTGGAGGACCTATAACTTCGGCAAACACTATGGCTTCTCTTACTACGGCGACGAGGGACCTGGTATGCCGTTCCATGTGCAAGCCGCGCTCCTTGAGACTTAGTTGCGGAACCTGAAGCCAGGGTGGTGCCAATCAAGATCCTGGATCTCACTAAGGCTTAGCCCTGCCAATTCCGCTTGAACATCCCTCTGGTCTCGCTTCTTGTTCTCGGCCTTTATCCAGAAATACATTCCAAGTGCGAGTATGAACATAGTAGACTGAGCTGCCAGGTTCAAGCCATTGCCAATACGGTACACTGGAGAGTCGAATGGGAGGAACGCCCAGGTGGAGATGAGGCTGCCGAAATTGCTGAGCATGACCGTGAAGGCGATACCAGACGAGCGGGCAGTGTCCGAGACCAAGTTGGCCGACACGTGAGAAGTCGTCATGGCACCGTAGGCGTAGATGCCGCAGACTGGCAGGAAGGTCGCTGCATATCGCACGTGAGCAGCCGATGTGGCAAGGAACATTGAGTATCCTATCATGGAGAAAGGTGCGCAGAGGATGAGGAAGATGCCTCTCTTGTCAAGCTTGTAGCTGAGGAAACAGATGGCGAGGCACATGACTGTCCCGAGGGCGTATGGTGGTACGGTCAGGAGCTGTTGATCGACGACCGTCCTCTTCGGGAAGATGGTTGCAACGATTGTAGGGAGGAAGAACGCCAGTCCCTGTACCGTAATGTTGTTCAGGAGGAAGATCATAGCAGTGGTGATGGCAATGGGACTCGTGAGTCCGCGCTTGAGCTTTGCCCGGGTGAACTTGTCCACGACCTCAGTCGTTGCGATTCTCTCTGATTTGACGCGGTCATTCGCTAGTGTCTTCTGCTCCTCTGTCAACCACCTTGCGCTCTCGGGTCGGTCGGTCAGGGTGCCCAACGCGACGATTCCGACAACGACAGTGACGATTCCTACAGGGTTGCTGTTAGCCTATGCAGGAGGCACAGCAGGAACGACTCATTATCAGGCCCTACCCTCAATGAGGAAGATCATCTTCCACGAATGGACCGACCCCACCCCTGGAAGTCTGAGAATTGCAGAGGCAAGAAGTCCGCCAAAGGCGCCGGCCAGCGAGGCCGAGATGATGAAGAGAGACAGACGGAACGTCAGCTCGCTTCGTCTGTACCAGCGAGATAGATAGTAGACAGTTGCCGGTAGCATAGGGGCTTCGAAGATGCCGAGGAGGAATCGGAGAGCGCAGAGCTGGGAGAAGTCATTGACAAATGCCGTGCCGATGGTGCAGATCCCAAAACCGATGCAACAGATCGGGATGAACCAGCCAGGTCCAATCCACTTGCAGACCATGTTGAGCGGGATCTCAAAGGTGATATAAGAGATATAGAAGATCGATAGGCAGGCGTTGTACTGGTAGCCTGACATACCAAGATCTTTCTCAAGTCCGGCAAGTCGGGAGTTGCCTATGCAGAGTGGTCAGCTACTTGGAACCATAACCAGCACGCCGGTGTCGTTTGCTATATATAGAACCATACCGATATTGGAGCGATCGATGAAGCAGAGCACTGGACGCCACGGTCAGATCACTATCTCGATGTGAAACATAAGCACTTCCCCAGACTTACGATAGACGATGCTGACCAGTGGCATCAAGTACCAATCGAGCTTCACGCGAAGCTTGCGCTCGGCAACAGGGTCGAACACGACCTCTGCCTGATCGTACCTACATTAAATGATCCCAGTCAGCAACCGCATTCATTAACCTTAGATTTAACCTTAGATTCGTCGCCCGGGACTCACTGCGCATTCTTCTCCAGACCATTGTCGGTGCCGGCATCAACTATTTCGAGAGAGCCTTTCTTCTCCGTGTAGGTAGCCATGTTCATTAAAGTGTGGATAAGCTTTTGAACGCTTGGACCAAGGTCTTTGATGAGAACCAATCCCAGTTTGCTGAATAGATTGCCTCTGAAGGTTGGCGGAGACGTCTCTCTTTAAAGATCGCCACTTTTAGCGTACTTAGCTGAAAGTCAATGGCTGGCCGCCTCCGTGATATCCCCGGTCGCGTGCAACCATCAGGGAATATTCAAGACATGGCGATAAGAAACTCTGGGGTACATGTACTGGGCGCCAAGATGGCGGAATGCGGCACAGAAATGCACCTCCTTGTTCCGACGTCAGGAACCGTCCCGACAATCCAAATAATGATTAGAATCCGCCAAATCCTTTCAGATCGAACAACGTTATCAAGTTCAAATCTAACCAAAAAAGGTTTCCAAGTATGTGATTGGGTCTAGATAGGAAACGCTGAGCCTTAGCATTCGACTTCGCGCGAGTCTGGATTCACCAAGTCCGGGGATATCATCCGTCGAACCCGAAGGCTTCCCAATTCCGCAGCACCTTTTCCTTGACTTCAGGAGGGTACGAAGTGTCAAAGTCGACCTTAAGGAAGTTCGGGCCATCTCGATACTCCATAGGAAAAAGGCAATCCGAAATGGTCTTTCCACCCCGCGTCGGATCGCCACCCCCGTGAGATTGATAAGGCGTTAGTGGCAGGGCGGGCGCGTCGTCAAAGGCGTAGTCGTCCCGTACTGGGCGACAGCGGGTCACGAACGCCCAGGTCAGCTCCGTATAATTGTAAATGTCCACGTCCTCACCGACAAGGAGGAACCGATTGACGAGCATGGAGCACTTTTGAGAAAACAAGAGATTGCCTAACTGTGTGCAAAAGTCCCTCGACGTGGTCTGGAGAGCTCGCAGCTTTGGACCATCGACTTGCAGGGCACACCAGGTGGCCATGGTCTCCAAGGGTGCGTATGCATCCCTGATGGGGAGGTTGTGAGCTTTGCAGAAGGTGAGTATCTCGGCTGCTGCCAGGGCCGCAGTTGTGTGCTGTATAGGCGTGTTAGTGAAATGTTCGAGGTTTGAAGGCTTAGAGTCTGTCAAAAGGAATAAGGGCCAGACTTACAGACTCGTCAGTAATTCGTCCGGGAACGGAAACCGGAAAGATAGGGTTGTTTCTATAGGTGATAGCTTCAACTCGGAATAGTGGCATCTGGCGACGGTCATCGTCAAATGCGTAGCCGAGGTAGTCTCCAAAAGGGCCCTCAGCAGCCTTCTCGTTCAGAGACATGAAGCCTTCCATGACGATCTCGCTGTTCGCGGGCACCATCAAGTCGCTCAGCTCACACTTGACGACGTCCAGAGGCTTTCCAACAAGCGCTCCCACGTATTCTCCTTCCGACACACCCTCGGGGATAGGCATAGCCGCAGCTATAGTTGCGGCTGGGGGGATTCCGAACGCAAGCGCCCACGGAACCTCGGTCTTGCCCAGCGCGCGCCACTTCTCGCGAACGACATAGTTGTGCTGCCTAGGGTTCACCTGCGCTACAATGTGATTTTTGTCGTGTATCATGCCTCGGAATATGGACCAGTTGGTCCATGTCTTGTCTGGTGTCTGCAGGATATGAACGCCGTAGGTCTGGATATACTTGCCACCGTCTTCCTGGTGGAGTAGTGGAGCCGGCAGCGCGTGGAGGTCAATCAGCTTCGGATCCAGAATCTTGTTCTCCTTGCACGGTCCTGTCGTCAGGACGTTCGGTGGAAGCGGGCTGCAGAGCTTGGCAGCTTGTGTCCTGGCGCAAATCTCCTGCCACGATGCGTCTCTGGGCAGGCCCAAGTTCCGGGCGACCCGCCCAAACCTGTCCTTGCCGTGACCTCGTAGACTCGCCGCGTTGCCGAAGACCCTCCAGAGCCCGTTCTTGGAGCCTTTAACGTTGGTAAAGAGAGGTGCCTTGTTGTTGGTTTCGCTCACGCGCCTGACGATAGCTCCGATCTCGAGATGCGGATCAACCTCCTGGTTGATCTCGGCCAGGTCGCCATCCTGACGGAGGAGGTCTATAAAGGAACGGAAGTCAAGCTGGGCGTTGACAGCTGCGGCATCAGCTTGTCGTTCCTGTGTGGACTGGGTTGCCATTGCTGAACAATTTTGATGGATCGCTGGTTGACAGAACAGAAACGCGGTGTCACCTTGTTCAAGGACAACAAAGCATCATCAACATTTAAAATACGTCATTGACATAAAGAACTGTTTCTATCACAATGTTATACCGAAAAGAGACAAGAGAGGCCCCGGAACAGCGGAATGGGTGGAGTGCATCTGATTTATGGGTCTACCGCGAGTCTAGACCAATGAGGATCTAATGGCAACAACCTACCAGTGTTGATGATAGAAGGGCGACTCCCATTGAGAGAACAGCAGTTGAGTTTTCAAAGAATGTAATGAACGGGTTTACAATATGGCCCATACTGCAACTCGATTTCATTGCTTGCGGCGGCCGGCTTCTGGTGTGAGGGTTGTCAGGGAGTCGCGATTCTCCTCCCCGGCCTGGGCCATGGTGTCGCGAGTATCACTTTCCCACCAACGACGTAACGCTTCATCCTCAAAACCGCGATTCAGCAAACACAATCCATACCTCTCTTCACATGGGCACAGTGGTGCTATCCCCGAACCTTCCTCGCCATCCTCGACTTATGCACCGAGCCGCCCCAAGAGGCTCGTGGTGGGCGTCACCGGCGCCACGGGGACAGTCTTCGCCATCCGCCTGCTCGAGATCCTCCGCGAGCTGGGCGTCGAGACGCACGTGGTGATGAGCAAGTGGGCGCTGGCGACGGGCAAGTACGAGACGCCGATGCTGGACGCGGACGTCAGGCAGCTGGCGACGCACTCGTACTCGCCTCGGGACCTGTCGGCGCCCATCGCCAGCGGCTCCTTCGTGCACGACGGCATGCTGGTCGTGCCCTGCAGCATGAAGACCCTGGCCGCCGTCCGGACCGGCTACTGCGACGACCTGATCTCCCGGGCCGCGGACGTGTGCCTCAAGGAGGACCGCCGGCTGCTGCTGGCGGTCCGGGAGACGCCGCTGAGCGACGTCCACCTGGACAACATGCTGCACCTCCGGCGGGCCGGGGCGGTCATCTTCCCACCCGTCCCCGCGTTCTACACGAGGCCCAAGTCATTGGACGACATCATAACGCAGAGTGTGGGCCGCATGCTGGACTCGTTTGGAATCCACACCGACGGGTTTGAAAGGTGGGACGGCTTCGATTGGAAGTCCAAACAGATGTCGTGATCGCCCGGGTGCGTGATATCCTCTTAGTTGTGGTACCCTCCCGACGCTCCCGTTGCATCACAGGTACCGATGCCAGCACCACATGTATAGATACCTAGGAGATAGCCGCTAGATAACAGGTGCCATCACGTCCGGTCTCATCATCGAATCAATATCAAGGTTGAATCGACGCTGCACATTCTACGGGATATGATCATTTCAGATTCAGGCCACCCATCACACCCTTGCCGAGCCCTCTGCGTCACCCGGCATCCCCGAACGCTTCCAGAGTCGCTGGTGGAGGAAGAGGCCTTATCTCCCCCTGTTCCGATATACCCCCGGAACCCCTCAGACCGTCACACGCGCTAAGCACACTAATTGGATTGGAGCAAGCGGGGGGGACTTCTTTAGTCTGCAGGAGAGGCATGGGGTCCTCCCCAACGCTGGTGGCCATGACAAATTACTGACTGGAGTACCCCATGGGCCTGTACCCCGCATCGACGCTGATCACTCGGGACCCCTGCGACTACGGGGGCAACGAGTCCAGGGAGGTTGTGGGGGAAGGCCATCCTGGGGAGACAGGACAGTTGTCCCCCAAGCAGCGCTTCTACCGACTGCTCCGGAGGAGAGGTTCTCACAGGACAAGGGCATTCAGTTCAGAAAGATTACCATGGATATAGAACAGGCTAGAAGACTGTTGACCAAGCGATCAAAAGAATGTATGTACATGTAATACAACTCTGCCAGAAGGAGAAGGTTGAACCAGTCAAACTCCGGGGTCCCCAGATACAATCTCGCTTACAGGCCAGCTTCTGAGAAGAAGGTCGTGCCGTCGCAGATTGGCCAGTCAAATGAAAACCATTCGGCAAGATCCTGGTTGCTCGCCGCGAATTCGTCTCCAGTGATGTCCACGACGTCCGTCATGCAAAGCCCCATATTATCCCGCGCCGGAGCCGTCGTCTTGGAGACCGCCGTCCAGTTCATGTAGCGTGAATCGTCAAAGTGGGTTTGCAGCGCGACGCCCGAATTCGGTTGTGTAGATGTCGGCCTGCTCTGCCCGGCTTCCTTGAGGGTCTCGCCGTTCATACCCATAAGCTGCGACGTCGAGATGTCGTTATCTGAGACAAATCGACTGGCATTACCAGTAATCGGGAGCATGTTGTCACCGAGGCCGAGTCCGCTTCCCATGATAGAGCCGCCGGCGTTGTTCTTGTAGGCGGCCTGACCATTCGTTTCAGCATTGCTGGCGCCATTTGTGCTGCCACTCTCTTGCGAGTTGCCGGACCGAGAAAGGTTGTCCACTCGGCTCTTCATGGAGATGAGGCGCTTCCACAGCTTCCGAGAAGCACACGATAGCTCGCGGTAAGTAGCCGACAGCTCCAGCGACTTCTCGTAGATCTGCCGTACTGTCGTAGCAAAGTCCGAGGGGAAGTCTGCGTTGTTATTTAGCTCGGTGTGATGTTGGTCCTCGAACGCGATCACGAGGGCAAGTAGTGAACATGACGATGCAAGGAAGTGCTGGAACTGGGGGTGTTGCTTGCGATACGTGTCGGTCATGCTGTCGAGGATGGAGAGCGTGGTTACCGAGTCCGTGATGAGCTCTAGAGCCGGCTTTATCTTCTTGCAAGCGATGGAGGCCGGTGACGACAGGAAGAAAGGCCTGAGAATAATAGCCCTCACGGCGTTGGCGCGAAGGTAGAGCATGGTAGTCCAGGAAGGGGGTCGGGTGGAGGGTGCCTTCTGCCAGACCAGTGCATGGCTGAAGTCTTGGTTGTCGAGCGTTTTCCTTCTCCATTGTTCGATGTGGCAGACAGTAATCTCAAAGGCGTCGTCGTCCTGGCAGCTCTCGCCTTGAGCAACCCGCGAGATGGGTTCGTTGAACTTGTGGCTCATGAGTGTAAACTGCATCATTGCTTTGAGGTAGGGATTCTGAGTCTGTCGGGACGAGCAAGTCAGCACCAAGCTTCTTCTTGGTGGGGGAAGTGGAAAACATACGGCACCGGGCTGAGCTGAATCGAAATCCGTCACCTGGAAATTCGACGGCAGGCCGGCCGCAGCGCTCCATTGTCGGTCCAGGATCAGGAGACTGCAAGTCAAGGTGGCGAGCTCCGAGTACCGGCCTTCGCTCTCCATCTGCTGTGATATTTCTCGACTGTGCATGCCCAGCTCCATCGCCATGCGGCCCGCCAAACCGCACATCCGCCATGCCGGCTGCAGTCGGCCGTTGAAGTATTCGTAGAACCCCTGCCGGAGAAATGTCAGTGTGCTGGCCAAAGGGTAGGGAGAAAGAAACCACAACTCACCAGCATCAACGTGATCGACACATCCCTTTCCGTTGGTACAGGACTGAAGGTCTTTGCCATAGCTGCCTCCCTGAATCCGTCGTAGAGCTCCCGGGCCAGACCTGACCGGGACACCGACTCGGCGCTCAACGCGATGGCCAGGGCCAGGCCCAGGACAAGCAGCTCATCCGCTTCACGCACGAGCTCGTCGCGAGTCAGCGGTCCTGCCGTTCTTCCAGCGTCGTTGATCAGTGACCATCCGTACCAGCGGTCGAGCTGCTTCGCCATTCGCTGGATGTCGCAGATGGGATGGAGGCTGCCGATGATCTCCTGGTAGACTCCGAGCAGTCGCCCGGCCTCCTTTTTGGATAGCACGTTGGAGAATAGCAACAAGCCAGGAGACAGCCTAAAGGGAGACATTCCGGTCATTTTATCGGTAGGGCTGAGTTTATCGTTGTCGTTGACAAGGGTGCTGCATTGGTCGTCGTCGTCATCGTTGTCGCTCAATTCGTCGCTCAGGCTCGGGGGTTGTCGTTGGCGAGATGTCGAGCTTGGGTGCTGATCGCGCGACATTGTGATCCTGGCAGCATTGAAGCTGTACTCCGGGCTTGTCGGGCCATAGAAGGGACAGCTCGAGCGTTTGAGGGCGGAGTTGGCCGTCGGCACAGAGCCCGCGGCATCCGCACACGTGGGTGGCTCGACGGACTGGGCCGGCAGCGCGTCGAAGGCGGTCCGGGAACCTTGGCTGTGGCTCGGCGGGGTAGCCTGTGTATCCTGCTTGCTGCCGACGTCGGAAGTGGGATTTTGATTCTTGATGAATGAGGTGAGTGTCGCGAGCTGGTCCTGGAGCGAAAAGACAAGACTCCCGAGCGACGTCAGGGCGTTGTTGTCAGCACTCGACATCGGACCGGGTCCCGTGTCCAGGCACTGGTTGCGAAGCTGTTCGAGGAACTGGAGCTGCGCTTGCTGCTGGTTTACGGTCCCCGTGTTGCCGGAGCCCGAGCCCAGTGTCGGCCCAGACGCAGACGCATTGGACCGTCTGTCGTCGCCATTCCCTGGTGACGAGTAGCGGCACTCCAATGACCGTCCGGCGCAATGCTCGCACGGTCGGCGGCCGTCGCACCGGCCTTTTCGCCGGCGGCATGCGTCGCAGGCTCGGGGAGCGTAGGGAGCGCGTCTCTTGCAGACTTCATGAGTCGCCTGCTGTTGAGACGGCCGCTTCTCTCCCCGCTGAAGCATCATGGACTGTGTCTCGGCCATAGTGCCGAGAAGAGCGCATTCGCAGGTGGACGACGCCCACGGCAGATGAGTGCAAATGCAAGGTCTGGATACGGCTGTTCAGATGTCTACACAGTGGTCTCTTGGCCGTGAAGTACGAGGTGGTGGGATGAATGCAAAGAGATCGCCCGGCAGACAAGATGTAGGGGTGGCTACCCTTATACCGGCTCCCCCCCTTTGATAAGTCGCGAGGACAGCCAAGGATGGATGCATCGAGTTGGAGGTGGGAGGAGGGCAGAGATAGTGACAGCCGGGTCCACTCCCACTACCTCTCCCACTAGGACGAAAGACCAGCGGCGTGGCCACCCGACCGACCCATCCTGGATGTCCAGACGGCGCGCTTCCAGGGCAAGCCAGAGATAAGAGAGACCCTCGAGGCGCAGTCTAGCGACCATTTAGCGCCTCTACCCCGCATTTCAACAGCGATTTTGGAGCGTCCTGTGCGCACGCATTACAAAAACATCCCCATCCATTCACTGTAGGTGAGTCTCCAAAGGCTTGGTACCAGGCTAGGTCTCTTGTGTACACGCAACTCTCCCTTGACCCCAACGCCGCCCAGCACATACTTTTCTAGCTCGAGCCCAAAACTTCTTTCTGGGAGCGGAGTTGAGTTTGCTGCCATTTTTTTCTTGGTAACGCACACTGCTCCGTATATCCCCGGCTGGTATCAGTCTCTCTCGCACGTGCACCCGTTTCAGGCCTGCCTCCGTGCACGCTCATCCCGGGCGTGGATCTGACAAGCGTTGAAACCCATATTAGTGCAAGCCTCGTTTCCTTCAGCCCCTGGCGTCAAATCCTTGACATACAGTACGTGGACAGTGTACCTTCTGTTTTAACCTTAATGTTTATCTTATATGACTACGTACGCCTGGATCATAGAAACCGGTCGAACCAAGCGACTGCTTGTTCCAGTGCCTGCTCCTTATTCTCCCTGTCGCTCTTGTCCTTCATGTTCCCCCGCACTGCAAAGCCGTGAGCCGTGCCGGAGTACAGAAATATTTGGAAAGGCTTCCCAGTCTCGGACAGGATCGCTTCCGAGCGATGGCGATCCTCGACTTGGAAAATGTGGTCTTTCTCGGCCGCCGCGATGGAAAGCGGACCGTTGATTGCCGCCAGCTCCTCATCGCTGACGTTGCTTGGGTGGGCGACATAGCCAATGTCGATACTCGATTTCAAAAACCGGATCGTGTACTAAATTAGATCAAAATACCAGATTAGAGGTTTGTTCTCAAGCCCAAACACTGGAAAGGGGTGCCTACCTTGGCCCCAAGGCAGTAACCGGCGGATGCGATCTTAGAAGCTCCATAATCGGTCCTCAGAGTCTCGATCGCCGCCGAGACAATAGGGTCAATGACTTCTGGTGTATGGGGGTTGTGCCCATCAGAGCCCTCCCGGAGCCACTTGGCGACATCTCTTCCCGAGATGAGGTCGTTCAGTGTCAGGGCGTCGCCGTTGAAGATGTCGAGTGCCATGCAGGTGAACCCATGGGAGGCAAACTCGTCAGCAAGCAATTTGACATTGTTACTGATGCTCATCACATCTGGGACGAGCAGAATACCGACACCATCCCTCTTTTGCTTGCCCTCGGCTGCGGCAACATATGCGGTCCATTTGTCCTGAATCTTGATAATCACACCTGTGGGCTCTCCTCTTTATCACAGTTGAAGTTAGTAGGTGTTGAAAGTTGCTCCATCGTGTGAACAGGATCACAGGCAAAAAGTGATCACAACACAACTCAAGTCGAGAGCCTCAGGAGAAGAACACCTACTCATGCTTGAAGCCCTGGGTGCAACAACTCGCAGGAGGTCTGGAGGACATGATGATACGCTGACGTGGTGTGCCAATCAGTGACCCTTGCTGAGCCAGTCTTGCCTCGCTCGCTGCATGTTCCCACTCCAAATGTCTAGCCGTCTTTGTACGTACCGGTGCCGTTGATTGGAGGGTGGGCGCCGATCCATCCCTCTTTTAGGTTCCGAATTCCTATTCCGATTCCTATTCCGGTTCCAAGTACAGCAGTGGATACCGATCCCTGCAGCCCCTTCGAGGCATCGAAACCACCAAACCTGTATGGCTATCGATGGAAAATGTTCCCCGAAATGGGCTAACGCGAGCAGCTCAGGAAAGCCACAATCGAACGACGCTTTCCTCAACGTCCGAGAGGAGGACACGATGCACCAGCGCCGGGAGCCCGCAAGGTGAGATGGCTGAGTCTACAAGTGGTCAACGCGAGCGCTTGTTCGTTCAGGCATGGGCTTCAGGGACTCAATTTATCAAAGAATTTGACACGACTAGCTTAACATAATTATTTTTTTTCCAACTTGCACCAATTCCGCCTTGCACAACCCACATTTCACAATGCAGAGCAAGTATGCAAAGCTGCCCTTCCTCCCGGAGACCTCCCTGCAGCAGATAGCTCCCGGGGTGACTCTATCCAGGCCCTTGTCTCGCAGAGGCTATGGCCCTGGACTCATCGTCATTGTGCCATCCACCGGGGTCGCTGGCCCCAATGCCTTGGCAGTTCAAGATGGCGTCCCCTCACCCATGATGAAGTGGGCTGAGGAGAGCTTCGTCGTCGTCGAGATTGTCGAGAGTACCCTTGAGAGTTCGCAGAATCCCATTGGACTGGCTCTCGGTGCGATCGCCGCATCGGACGCCACCAAGCCTGCTAACAGCGGCGTTGTGTTGATTGGTGTGTTCCAATTCACCTGTGCTCCCTACGGCATAGTCCCCTTTAGTGATCGTCAAGGCTGACACACAGCCAGCCTACACCCCACAAGGCTGGAACCGCGTTGCAGGAACGTTGGCCTCGTTCCCTGAGATCAAGGGAGCAGCAGTATATGGTGACTTGGCTAATGCTCAATCACTTGCTGCATCGCCGGTTCCACTTGTACAGCATCTTGCGGGCAAAGCGACCGCACTCCTCTCCCGGACACAAGACCTGACGGCATACGACTATCCCACTGTGTCGCATCCTGCTTTCGCTATCCCCTTCCATGCCAACTTCGACTATCCCGCAGAGGGTATCTCTCATACCAGAAACCTGACATTCTTCAAGAAGCTCCTGAATGGACCTTACTTTGACCTTGAGGCACTCTGGGATGAGCACACGTACTATGAGTTTGAGAACCGCTCCCTCGAGTGCACCATGGGAACAATGGTTCAGGAGCCATACGTGAATCACGTCCCAACTGTAAGCTTTTCCCTATTTCTTTACTCTAATTGAGACCTTCCTGCCCACCCATTGTGTAATAGGGCTTAGAGGGAGGTGATGTGCTGACCCATTCATCTGTAGCTCACCGGGGGTATTGGGCGGGCCAGACTGACCGTGTTCTACCGTGACCACTTCATCTTTTCCAACCCCCAAGATATCGAGACCGTGCTCATCAGCCGGTCTATGGGAATTGACAGAGTTATTGACGAATATCTCTTCAAATGCACGCATAACTCACAGATCGACTGGCTGTAAGTGAATCAGCTCCCATACTCATTGATGCAGAAGACCCTGACCAATGCTCTTTCTGCGCGCAGCGCTCCTGGCATTCCTGCTACGGGAAGGAAGCTTGAGATCCCCATGAACGCCGTGGTCAACGTCCGTGGTGATCGCCTCTACCATGAGCACATCTGGTGGGACCAGGGAACAGTCTTGAAGCAGCTCGGCCTGCTCCCAGATTACTTGCCTTACCCGCATGCCCTTCCGGACGGGAAGCTACCCGGACCCGGTGCTCACTTGGAGTACCGCGTTCCCGCTGCTGGCAGGGAGGCTGCGCTGAAGTTGGAAGACAAGGACTCGATCGAGTCCAATGAAATGTTCACCTACAAGATCAGGGAGGCGTCGGGCTGAGGCAAGGAGCCCGTTTGATATGAAAGAAGGAACCTGGCCAAGACCCTGGAAGATCCTTGATAAGGGTTCATGAGGAACGCAAGGTCAAATCTTGTTTGTTTACGAATATAAGACCTCAGCTTTCAAATGACCCAGTGTCAAACCAAAATCTATGTAATGTGATCCATCGAGGTGTACCTATCACCGGCTTCTCAACCAACATGGCGAATACCTTCGAGCAAAGACATTCTTGGTTCCATTCAAACTACCACCCTTACCTAACATGTTTCGTTTTGGGTGTGTATCAGCCTTTGATGTTTGGGCCGAAAAACAAGCATTTGCGGGCAGAGTAGTGCAGACCAGCTTATCGGAAGCCCGGAACCAGTACGGAATACGGCATAAGGGTCCTGCGAGCATAGATCGTACCTTTAGTCATCCATGAAAAATGACGATCTTCCGCGAACCCTTGAGATTGATATGAATAGCGACCAATCACACGGGTCGCGCAAACAAGCGGCTTCA
The DNA here is from genome assembly GCF_004353045.1 of Thyridium curvatum. Taxonomy (NCBI): domain Eukaryota; kingdom Fungi; phylum Ascomycota; class Sordariomycetes; order Thyridiales; family Thyridiaceae; genus Thyridium; species Thyridium curvatum. Next base: position 44,212 of record NW_022156836.1, on the reverse strand, counting down.
TCTAGTCAGGCAACGCATTCCCATATCTCCAACTACCCCTCTACTGCCGTACTCCACCAGATTCGATTCATGCCACGATAAGCCCCAAAGATTGTTATCGTTTAGCATCATTTTAGGACATTTGTTGACCTCACGACCAACCTCAACAGCATCATGGCTTCGACAGTCACTCTCACTGGAGCGGAAAACCGCTCTGTTACTGGTGAGTACTGCTTAAGCCTCTCCTACTGCAGCTCGTTATGTTTGGCAGAACGGTGATGGAATCAAGCTAACGCGAATACACGAACAGTGCCTACTGGCTTGTTCATAGACAACGAGTTCGTGCCGGCCACCGGCAATGCAACGATCGACCTCGAGAACCCCTCGACCTGCAAGCACCTTGCGACGGTCTCGGCAGCTCAGGTAGAGGATGTGGACAAAGCCGTAGCGTCTTCCAAGAAGGCGTACTCTACGTGGAAAGACGCAGCACCGGGTGTCAGACGGGGTCTCCTCATCAAGCTGGCAGACCTCATCGAGGAGCATGCCCCCGAGATCGCGTCGCTGGAGTCCCTGGATGCGGGCATCCTCTACCGCGACTCCACGGGACTGCACATCCCGCAGAGTGTCGAGAACCTGAGGTACTTTGCCGGCTGGGCGGACAAGGTCGACGGCGAGACACTTAAGATCCAGGAAGGGATGGCAATCACACACCGCGAGCCAATTGGCGTCTGCGCCGCGATTGTGCCCTGGAACTCACCTCTGTACGTCGCAAACTGAAGCACCCCGCTCTCGGACACCTACTAATCGCATGATTTACGGCAGTATGATCACGATCTGGAAGCTGGCGCCTGCGATCGCCGCAGGAAACACCATCGTCATCAAGACCCCGGAGCTCTGCCCTCTGTTTGGCCAGAAGTTGGCCGAGCTCATCGTCAAGGCGGGATTCCCACCCGGCGTCGTCAACATCCTTTGCGGTCTCGGCACTGTCGCCGGCGCTGCCCTTTCGGCGCACATGGATGTCCGAAAGATCTCGTTCACCGGCAGCTCGGCCGTCGGCAAGCAGGTCCTCATCTCCTCCGCCAAGTCGAACCTGAAGCGAGTGACCCTCGAGCTGGGTGGCAAGGGTGCCTCGATCGTGTTTGACGATGCCGACTTCGACAACGCCTTGTTCTGGACCGGCCTGGGCATCAGCGTCAACAATGGCCAGATCTGCATTGCCGGAAGTCGCATCTACGTCCAGGATACAATCTACGACAAGTTTGTCAAGGAATTCAGCGCCCGGTCGGCCAATGCCGTCCACGGAGATCCGCTGCTGCCCGAGACGACCAAGGGCCCGGTCATCAGTGCTGTCCAACGCGAGCGGATCCTGTCCTTCGTCGACAAGGGTAAGAGCTCCGGAGCAACCCTCCTGCACGGAGGGAAGGCTCTCGAGGGCGCCGGCCACTTTGTCGCAAACACGGCGTTCAGCGACGTTAGCCAGTCTGCCCCGATCATGCAGCAGGAGATCTTCGGCCCGTTCGCGAGCATCGCGCCGTTCAAGACAGAGGAGGAGGTCATCGCCAAGGCCAATGATACTACGTACGGCCTCAGCGCGGCGGTCTTCACCAAGGACATCAACCGGGCCTTCCGCGTCACGGGCGCCATTGAGTCGGGCCAGGTGACGGTGAATATGTGGGGGACAGTCAATGCCAACACGCCGTTCGGCGGCATCAAGGAGAGCGGCTTCGGGCGCGAGATGGGCAAGGACGGGCTGGAGGAGTGGACAAGCGTCAAGTCTGTCAAGTTCAACCTGATGCAGGGATAAGGGCAGCTGTTCAGTATCGCCGGATAAGAAGACTACGTTCACGTCACAATAGTACTGGTCCAGAGCACTCATGTAATGACTCGTTCGTGTGCTTATCGCACCCAGTGAGTGCGGTGACTAAGTGTCAAGTTTGTCCCCACCCGTATCAGGAACAGATAGTGCTTCATCCTCGTGCTCGTACGAGGCCATCCCCGCGTCGCGGGTCGTACCACCAGCGCGGAACGTCGACCGGAAGCGAGTGCTCCACCCGCACGTCCTGTCATGCACATTCCGAAATGCCCCCGTGCGGGTGTAGATAGGGACCACTCCGCATTTTACGTAAGCCTCGTCTCGTCTCGTGTTGAGGTGACATGAAATGCATATGTATGATATCTGAATGCCTTCTTGGGGCCTTCATGTCGAAGTACTTGCACAAGAAACGACTTGATGTCTACCAGCCCTCACATTACCCATCTCTTGCACGTGTAACGTTATTGTGATGGCGCCGCAACCTCATCCCCTGTCCGCTCTCTCGATCGAGGAGTCGGCGATCGCGCGCGACGTGGTTCGCTCGCTCAACCCGGGGTCCGTCATCGTCTTTCGGCAGATCTTCCTGTACGAGCCCCCCAAGGCGCAGGTGAGCGCATTCCTCGAGCTCGAGCATGCGGGGAAGGTCACCGATGCGACTCCGCGACCTCCACGCTTGGCCCAAGTCTGGTTTGATGTTGCCGAGCGTGATGCTCCCGCAAAGTTTGCCGAGTCGGTCGTCGACCTCAAGACGAAGAAGGTTGTCTCCACCAGGACGACCTTGCCTGGACAGCACGCGTCGTTGATCATGTAAGCTTTCTCGTGGAGTGAACATCAACTCTCCGGTACCCTTTAGTCGGGATTGCAACTTGCTGACACTGCCCCACTCTGAAAGTGACGAGATTCGGGAGGTTCCACTTGCGTGCGAGAGGTCGGACCTCTTCAAATCCAAGATTGCGGAATTTAAGCTCCCGGAAGGCTTCGAAGCCGTGGTTGAGCCGTGGCCGTACGGAGCTGCTGATCCCAACGATGACGGCAGACGCCTGTTCCAGGGCATCGTGTACGCCGTCAACAGGAAGGTTGGCGGGAAGGACTCCAACTTCTACGCATATCCCATCCCATTGATCCCCATCATGGATGCCCAGACAAAGGAGATTGTCCGTGTATTGGAAGTCGCCACGGGCGGTGGAGACGACCCTCTGGATGCGAAGACCTGCTCCGAGAACATCATCGACCACTGCAAGCCTGCAGAGTACGTGCCTGAGAAGTTGCCGCAAGGCATCAGGGACGATCTGAAGCCCCTTGCGGTGGTTCAGCCTGAGGGCGCCAGTTTCTCAGTTGTTGACGGCAACCGCATCGAGTGGCAGAAGTGGACGATGCGCCTCACCTTCAACCCAAGGGAAGGAGCTGTGCTACATGATATCCGATATGACGGACGCAGCGTCGTCTACAGACTCAGCATGAGCGACATGGTAAGTGTTTCATAGTGGTATGGCCTGCCAAACCTGTGTAATCTTGCTGACTCCGTTGTCTTTTCCACCTTCAGACTGTACCTTACGCAGATCCGCGTTCACCATACCAGCGAAAGCAGGCTTTCGATTTTGGAGACGGTGCACTCGGCCATGCGGTCAACAACCTTGCCCTCGGCTGTGACTGCCTGGGTCTTATCAAGGTAATGCAGTGCACCCTGCTGCTTTGAACTCACGGTTTGTGACGAGTGCTAACCTCGGGAAGTATTTCGATGGCCTTCTGACCGAGCCCAATGGCGACGTCACAGAGAGCAAGAACGTCATTTGCCTTCATGAACAAGACAATGGTATCGGCTGGAAGCACACAGACTGGAGGACCGGTCGTGCTGTCGTCACTCGGCGACGTGAGCTTGTGGTTCAGTACATCATCACCCTGGCCAACTACGAGTACATCTTCAACTTCAAATTCGACCAGTCAGCGGGTATTACCCTTGAGACCCGCGCTACCGGCATCGTGTCTGTTGTCAATATCGACCCTGACAAGACAGCCCCCTGGGGTAACATCGTCAGCCCCGGAGCATTGGCCCAGAACCACCAGCACGTCTTTGTGGCAAGGATTGATCCAGCTATCGACGGGCACTCAAATACGGTCATCTACGAAGAGAGCACGCCCGTTCCGATGAATGCTAGGACAAATCCTCGTGGTAATTATTACGAAGTCAAGCAGACGGTGGTCAAGACTTCAACTGGTATCGACCTGGCGCCCGAGAAGAACCGCACGTTCAAGATCCAGAACCGCTCCAAGATCAACCCTATATCAAAGAAACCAGTCGGCTACAAGCTGGTCATGCCTGCCACGCAGTTGCTCCTCGCCGACCCGAACAGTGTGCAGTCCAAGAGAGCCGAGTTTGCGCACCACCACCTGTGGGTGACCAAGTACGAAGAGGATGAGCACTACGCTGGTGGAAGGTATCCCATGCAGGGTAAAGCAGAGATTGGCGGCGTTGCTGATGCGGTGTTCCGCTACGACAACGTCGAGGACGAGGATCTGGTGCTCTGGCCTGTATATGGACTGACTCACAACCCCCGAGTCGAGGACTGGCCAGTAATGTAAGTTGTCTCCGCTTGAGCCCGCATTTGCGAACCAAACACGTTGGCTAACTCGAGATTCCTTGCGATAGGCCTGTCGAAATCTTGCAACTTAGCTTGGTGCCGGCTGATTTCTTTACTGAGAATCCGTCGATCGACGTGCCCTCAAGCAAAGACTCAACCTCGAAACTCTGGTCTTCTACGTGTACCTGTTGAAGAGCTGCGGCTGACACGGTTCATGCATGTGGGGGACATGTAGCTATGAGACATTTATCATTGCATAAGCTGAAGCATAATACTGCGATCAAAAATCCTAGAGTCAATAGCCGGGGTGCGTCCTTGCCTTACGTCCAGACCCAAGCTCAACTTCGGACAGGATCCGGCCACTGTATTACCTACACCTCGTGAAAAACCGTCGCCCCATCTGCGTTGAGTACGACAGCGGGAGTGTCATAGCAGATTGAAAAGGCAGAGCTGAAAGCCAACAAGAGTTGGGATGGTCACTGAACGAAGCCGAAGCCACCGACTATTATTTGAAGTAAACACGTGAAGTTGCCGATGAGGTGTAATCAAGCTGCGCACCCATCCAAAGGTCTACAGCTCATCGGTCCTTGACTCCGCCTTACCAATGGCTACCCATCACCATTGGCTCTCACCCACCTTACAAGGGTCAGCGCCCATGCCTCGTCGTCAATGGAAAAGATAACACACCTCGTGTATTTCCCCCCTGCGAAGCCAAAACCACCCCAATAGCCTCTCCTGGAATAGCTCAGGTCACGGCTCGGACATTGACAGTGTCTAGTACATGAATATCCCAATGGAAATTATTGCCATTCATACGGCGCCATTCGTTCAAGAGTAGATGCAGAATGACAAGAATCCCGTACAGCGCACCGACGGCAGCTAGCTTGACGAATATGTCCAAGATAGCCGCAACTTTCCCGAAGGTGCTTGTTCGTTCCGTCATGATATCCGTTTGCTGCCTCTAGGCGCGTACAGTTTGACCGCTATTGCAGCTTGATGTGCGGTAAATTAATGAAGTCTTTCGGAGAAGGCGGTGTTGATTGGACTGCAAATTGGTCCAGGTCCAAGAGTTTCGCATCAAAGATCAAGAGAGACAGGAGAACGATGGGGTCGGAAGAAGTACATATATGACAGTTTTCTTCTTAACTCCTTTAGAAATTCAGCGCAGAAAGGAGTGAGGGAATGACCGAATATTTTAAATACCACATTCAGCCGCTCAACGAACAGGGTTCATCATATGCCAAGGCAAGAAGCTTGGTCTGGACTTGGGTGAAGGAGGCTTCGAAGCCGGCCCAGCCAGGGGGATCTGCATAAGTGCCCCTATCACGGACGAGCTGACTTACATGGCCTTTCAGCTCCCATGATCAGCGGGTAAGCGCGGGGTAAGTATTGGGCCGTAGAGCAACGGCAGGCTTTTGATGAAGAACAGAAGATGGTCATTTTGAATGCTTGGCTCCACGAACTGCCCCGGGCTAATTTTGCATTGCAAGTTCGAGAATGAATGGCATCAAGAGGAGAAATGTCCACCTCTCGTCTAAGGGTTGTGTTGAGTCTCCTTTTGTGCCTGTGCTATTGGGCCACGAGATTGCGCTCTTGTTGAGGCTGGTGAGAGCCACGGCCCACAGAATACGAAATACGAATAGGAACCGGATTGCCGTTTTGCTTTGGTGGGTTGGGCTGGCGCGATTTCTGGACATCATTCGCCCTGCCATCCTGCGTCGCTGAAGAAGGTTCCCAAACCATCACGATGATACATGGCATCTCTAGGGCAATCTACAGCTGGTTCCGCCCAGCAATAGATGCCATCTTCTGCTGGGACTTGCCATGGTCCTACCGGTGGCGCCTCCTGGCCCTGCAGCCCCTGTCGCTGATCACATACGCCATTGCCGCGACTCCATATCTCCTCTCCCGCCCGTTCAATGTGGAGTGGCTGCCCATATCACCCGATCTCTCCATCCGCGTCCTAGTCTTCAAGTCCCGGTCTCCCGCCGGCGGTGAGTCCCGCCTTCGGCCCCTCCACCTGCATGTCCACGGCGGCGCTTTCGTCGGCGGTCTCCCGGAAGGCGATGCCGAATTTTGCAACTGGATCGCCCGCGATACCGGCGCCGTCGTCATCTCGTCAACCTATCGCTACGCGCCGAGGCACCGATTTCCCGCAGCCATCGACGACATCGACGCTGTGGTCGCGTACTTGCAAGAACACGCCGCGGACCGATACGGCGCAGACCCCTCGCTCATGACCGTAAGCGGCTTCTCGGCCGGCGGGAACCTATCGCTGGCCACGTCGCTGTCGGTGCCCGGGAAGGTGAAGGCCGCTGTCGCGTTCTACGGGGTCATGGATCTCCGCCTGGCGCCGCAGGACAAACCGAAGCCGGAGGGGTTTCCGGCAAAGGACCCTTTCGCCTTCCTGTATCCCCTCTATGACTCGTATGCTGGGCCGGTAAGGGGAGAAAATATGCTCAACCCTAGGATGAGTCCGATTCTCGGCAAGCTGGAGGACCTGCCCGAGAATATACTTCTTGTCGTCCCAGGGATTGATATCCTAGTCCATGAGCAGACGACTTTCATCGAACGACTGAAGGAGGACGCGGCCCGGGATCCAGAACAATCTCGACGGAGACTCGAAGTGTTGTATGACGAGAAAGGGTTCCACGGTTATCTTGAATGTAAGATGCACTCTCAAGATCACGAGACGAAGATTTCATGACTGAATGCCTCAGTGCCATCCAGCGTAACCCCCCAGACCAAGAAGGACTGGGCTTTCGGTCACGGGGTCCAGTTCATCAAGGATGCTTTAAGAAATCACGGTTGGGAATGGCAATGAACTCCACACTGACGCTTGGGCCTGGAGCTCTCGCAGTCAAGACTCATTGGCAATTACATCGTCCAACATGTCGTCTGGTTGACCAGTGCAGCCAAAAGACAAACTTTGGAGATTCTGCCTGGCTGACACAAGTCTTACTTCGGCATTCTTTTCGAAGCTTCCCATCCCTCGAACATGTACCATTAAGATATCTAAATAACACTGCTCTTTACTTCCTGGTTCGAGGCGCAGTATCCTCAAAGCACCAATGATACCTAATGGCTATCACAACATGGCCCTGACTTTGACGGCGGCGTCAGTAGCGACCAGTCCTCGCCCTTGTGCCTCGGCATTCAGCCTTCTCCACATCTGCTTTCGCCTTTCGTGCCCGGCCATGAACCTCTCAAACCAGAGATCGTCAAATGGCGGCAAGTCTCGACCTCTACCGTCCGTTGTCGGGCCAGCTAGCTTCCGTAGCGTATCAAAGTATTCCTTGAAGTCAGGGAACACGAGCGTAAACTTTGCCCCGTCGCCTCTCGCCTTGATGCGATCCTCTTCCCACTTGGCCTGCGCTTCTGAAGATGGCAGAGAGGCACGGCCGGCTAGGACCCGGGCAGCCAAAACAGCCTGCCACTCAAAGACCTTGAAGGTTAAGCCCGCGCCAACAGCACCGACAAACACCAAGCTTGGATCTGGCTGATAGACAACGTGTTGATAGAGCTTCGGAATGCGATTGTTCCTGACTTCGACCGAAGGGAGGAAGGGCAAGGTCCACGAGTAGCCTGTCCCGAATATGAGTGCATCCACGCCGGCGACCAAGGTGCCGTCGGCAAAGTGTACGGTGCGTGTGTCCGGCTGGACCCGTGTGATCGACGGCTTTTTGGAAATGCGTGGGTGGTCAAATGCGTCGCCGCCAAAGTATCCGTTGAACTGGTGTCCGACCATGACGGCGTGTACTGGACTTTGTGCAGTCGTGGCGAGATCGTAGGCTATATCGGCGGCCGACACGGACGCTCCTACCACCACTACCTTCTGTGTGGTCGAGGGCCATTAGTAAGAGAGACGTTTTCTGGCGAGCCATGGGCTCAACGAGGGCTCATTAACTTACCTTGCCTACATAGGCCTCACTGCCCCTGAAATGCTTGCTGTGAATCACGCTCCCAGGGTGTTTCTCCGCAAGCTCAGCCAGGCCGTCAATACTAGGGAAATACGGGACGGAGTAGTGCCCGCTCGCTACGACGACGGCATCAAACCACTCCACCCACCAGTAGTCGGTGCGCTTCCCTCCCTTACGCAAGGTGAGTTTCCACTGGTTGCCAATCTTCTCTGCCCTCTCGACTGTTGTGCTGTATGAAACCAGATCCTGGTAGCCATTCCTGCTCACGAGATCCTGGACATACTTTCGGACGAGCGACCAGTGCCGGAAAGGTGTGTCGGGCCCGTGTGTTGCGACCGACCACTCGCTTTGCTCGGTAGGGAACGGTTCTTGCGTGAACTCCATTGGCAGGTAGTCGATGTTCGTCTCCAGGTATGGGTAGATAGAGGACTCGGTATACCGAGGCACGTTCGTCCGGGCAGTCTGCGCGGGAAGCGTTGACGGGATGGGGACTGGCCGATCCGCGGTCCTCGAGCTGAGGGCCGTGATTTCAGATCTCTGCAGCTCTGGGGGTGGATTCTTATCTCCGATCCTGTGGGAGCACATAATCACACAGTCAGCTCTGATTGGACTCGTAAATAATTTCAGTTTCAGGGTTTCGTGGCTTACCAGCATCCCCCGGCAGCTTCACGGCGCTCAAACACCCGGATGACATCGAAGGCCTGCTCACGAACCAATGCGTCGATGGCGATGGCCCCAGCTGGCCCTGCGCCAATCACAGCAACTCGTTTTGCGACAGTCATCGTCAATCCAAATCCAAAAGATCCGCAAGAGATAAAGGGTAGAATATCCAGCACCGTCGACGGATCGAGCATTTATCTTCAGTGAGCAGTAGTGAGCACCTATCCGTCCGGCCGAATGCCGAGCTGGTAATATCATTACATTGACCAATACCAGTCTAGCTAATTACAAGATTGTAGGATCGCGAAATATCTTTTATTCCCAGGGTAGCTTGATGGTGCAATATGGCGCAATTGTCCAAACTGGTGGTTAAGATCCACGCCAAGAACTGTTCTGGACAGAAGAGTGGAGTAACAACATGGTAGATACCCAAAGGTACTATTCATCATGTGAAATGACACAATGAAAGAGTTTTCTGATATCTATTCTCCTGTGTCGTCTGTGGGACTTTGTGAGATTCCCTTTTCAATGCCTCAACACAACGATCGTAGCCGGCAAGATGGCCCTTTCAAAGCAAGAAGGCTCAGGATTCAACTCATATGTCGACCCACCAGATTCCGAGTCATCTTCGCCTGAACGAGAATGGAGTTTTCAAGATGAGCTCAAGGCCAGGAGAAAGTAAGTGAAACTAGTTGAGGTGCACTGTGTCGGAGCCGGCGTGGCTAACATCGCACTAAAGAATCGATTTCTCGGTCCTTCCGCTTCTCTATCTGGGGTTGCTCTTTTTCCAGCTGGATAGGATGAACCTTGCTAGTGCTCTTACCGGCGGATTCGCGGCTGATATTCATGTCTCGCAAGACACGATCAACTTGGGAAACCAGCTCATGTTCCTTGGCATCGTCATCTTGGAAATTCCGTCCAATATGCTGCTTCAAAAGGTCTGTGGCTCAACTTGCACAAGGAGAATCTCGAGCCTACTGACTGTATCCCCATAGATCGGCCCCCGAAAATACATCTCCGGTCAAGTTATAACTTTCGGCTTTGTCGCCAGCATGCAGGTATTCCTTCGTGACAGAGAGGGATTTCTAGCTTCCCGCATAATTCTCGGCCTGGCAGAGGCGGGCTACATTCCGGGAGCATGCTACACCTTGTCAACATGGTATACCAAGAGGGAGCTGTCGAAGAGGGTTGCCATTTTCTTTTTTGGCATGTTCAGCGGGAACGCTATAAGTCCTGTACTGGCTTCTGGTATTCTTAAACTGGATGGAGCCCAAGGCATGAGAGGCTGGCAGTGGCTCTTTCTCAGTACGTCCACGTTCTCGACTTTCTGCACGAACAAATTAACAACTGACTTGTTCATAAAGTTGAAGGGGTCGCTACGGTTGTTGTTGGCATCGCACTGCTGTTACTCCTACCAGGTTCGCCGGACCAGCCGGACCCGCTGCTCAGCCCAGGACTCGTTCGCTTCAAGGGGCCAGAGAGAGCTATTTTACAAAAGAGACTGGAGCTGGACGACTCGGAAAGGCGTCACGGCTCCCAGGGGATGCACATACCGCTTAGCCTTGTTTGGAAAACCGTTTCGCATTGGCGGCGGTGGTTTCACTTTCTCAGCAGTTTCTGCGTCTTTTCTACTTGGAGTCCGCTTACCACCTACACACCAACTATCATCATGTACGTCAAGACCGCCAGGTTTGCTTGAACGCAGACATAGAGGTACTAACACCAAGTAAGGAATCTTGGATTCAATCGTATACAAGCTAACGCTCTCGCGGCTGTTGGGGCGTTTCTTGCTCTTGGCGTGGTGTTTTGCTTTGCGTACATCAGCGACCGCACTAACCAGCGAGGCCTCTCCGTCATTGCGGCCCAATTGTGCTTCTTGATCACACTTATTGTCACCCGCAGCGTGCACCCGCACGTGGGGAAGTGGTCTCGCTGGGGGCTTTGGACGGCGGTGAATGCCTTCGCGGTCGGGTACCATCCTGTCAACAACTCGTGGGTGCAATTGAATTGTCGCGAGCCAGGAGAGCGAAGCATCAGTATTGCGTACGCCCTACCCTTTACCCGCCTTTCTCATAACACTTCTGTAGTCGTTCATTCTGCTGATGTAACTTTTAGTATGTGGGTTATGCTGTCCATCTCCGGTCTCATGGTCGGTACGCAGTACTACAGAGGCAACGATGTTCCATTGTAGGTGTTTCTCCCAAAAGTTTCGTCTCCCAAACAAATACTTATTACGAAATTTCCATAGCTACTCGAATGGCCTGAGAATCCAGATCATCATGGTGGCTGTGGGCATGGCATTTGCCATTCTTCAAACAATCATCTACCGAGTGCACAACTGGCGAGTTGCGCAGGGAAAGCATTACTCAGAGAAAGCCCCGAGGATCTATGTCCCTTAGTCATCCATCCTTGTCGAAGTCACTTGACGAAGTCGCCAAGCCAGCTGCGTTGACAGAAATAGACGGCCATCAGCTACGGACCATGTTAGTAGGCGGACAAGGGCGGACCGAAGCTGAGTTGCCGTGGGTTGCATCTGGAGTGGATACCGTTCGTGCTGTTGGTTTCAAGTCCCAGAGGCGCAGCCACACCAGGCAAAAGGCCAATTCACAGGGCCAAAAACGACTCGGGGAAGCATTGTTTCAGCAATTGAAATGTGATAAACAATTGACACTCTTCATTGCTCTTCCTAGTAGTGCTGGTGTGACGAGCTGAGGGACTCTCCGCATAATGTGAGACTGGGGATAGTTTCACTGCCCGCCGGAGCCATTCTGTCGGGTCAGGTCGATGCGGCCATCACCCCCAGCCCATTACCGCTTCGGGAATCCCCGCATGAATGCATTGCTGTTGGTGATCTATTGGTGGGGGGTGTGCAGGTGCGCATCGTTGGTTTGTACGCGCGCGGGAAGGGTGATCAGCCCATGACTAGGCCTCCCACTCCGCTCGTGAGCATGAGAACTCGTCGACCTCGTCGTCTATTAATACTGAGGCATGCAGGCTCGTGCATTCCGTCCTTACAGCACCTGTTATGAACACCGAAAACCGCATGCCCACCCTGTGTTTGAGAATTAGCCATCGCCATCATACGTGACCATGACCCGCGTGGTAGGTTTGATCAATGTGCTTCGTTGATAATTAGATCCCAGAATCTGACCTGTCATTCAGCGCATCTTCCAAGCATCAGGGTCTGCCACGGACGCTGGACCGTCCAACCACAACGCCGACACGCCTCTGCCATCTGTAGAGGGAGCATCTCCTGGTACTTCCTCAGACACTGGTAGATCTGTTGCGTTTCGGCGTGAAGACACGCCTTCCGTGTCTGTTTCTCCTCCGCCGTCATCATCTTCAAGAACCGAGCCGGCCGATACACCGTCGTCCAGCAGCCGCCGCTCCGGAAGCAGCAGCATCGACGTAAATCTCCAAGAGCTCCGGCTTGGCACTCCAGAAGGACCATTGACAAACTTGGCCGACCTTAGCGCCGCAACGATAGGCGTTGCTCAGGGTTCCGACCATGTCCGGGCAGCATCATTGACCCCGGACCCCAGCCCGGGCGGGCGCCGCCGACGCCGATCGAGCCCTGCCGTAGATCAGTCACCGCACAAGGTGGCAGATGAACAATTGCCAGAAGATGCATTCTTCAGCCCTACTTTCCAAAGAGCAATTGCGGACGCAAAAGGATTGATGGGACGGGTGGCTGAGGCTTTGGGGAGTAGTGTCATTCACGAGGAGCCGGACTCGGTGATGAAGCGGCTGCATGGGGAGTCCCGCGATCTTTCGCGGTACCAAGGCCCGCAGTCGAGGACAGTGGCTTTTGTTGGAGACTCTGGAGTTGGTGAGTAACCCGCTGCAAAGTTCACGTCAAGCAGCGTGGCTGATTTCAACCTAGGAAAGAGCAGTCTCCTCAACTCGCTTCTCGACTTCCCCGGCCTCGCTCGAACGGTGTGTATATATCTAACCTCCACTCGCAGATTGCATCTAACAAACTTCCTTAGAGCAACAGTGGCCAGGCCTGCACCTGTGTAGTGACAGAGTATCACTACCATGAAGCTATCCACTTTGACGTGGAAGTCGAGTTATTTTCTGAGGAGGACATTGCGGACCAATTAGCCGAGATGCTCCAGTTCTACCGACACTACCACCTTCACGGAGATGAGATCCGCGAGGACGGCGAGCGGAGAGACGTTGAGGAGCTTGCCAACCTCGCGCGTGACACCTTCCGGGCCATGTTCCAAGGTCGACTCGAGGACGAAGCTTTCCTGACTGAGTGGCCAGAGGATAAAGCGCTCGACACCTTGAAAACTTGGGCACTAGAGTCTCGGCCCAGGGCTGTCCATGCCAACATATCTGAGATGACCTTGCAAGAATGTTCCCAGCATCTCATGAAGATTTCATCGGACCCGATCGGATCACAAGCTCAGGCTTTCTGGCCATATATCAACAAAGTGAAGTATGGTCATCGGGCCAAACACATACTTACTAAGTCATTCCACTAAACTTTTTCAAGGGTGTTTTCAAAGGCCTTCATTCTCAGCAAGGGTCTCATTCTTGTGGACTTGCCAGGTCAGTCATTCAGTGGAGCGATGGGGTGGAAGTTTCGTGACTGACACAACCGGGACCAGGTCTGCGTGATCTGAACTCTGCACGTCGGAATATTACCGAGCGTTTCTTACTCGAGTGTGACGAGATATTTGTCATCTGCAACATTGGCCGCGCCATAACTGATGTGGGAGTGGCAAGTGTCTTTGAGCTTGCCGAAAAAGCTCAACTCTCCAATGTCGGCATTATCTGCACCAGATCAGACGTAAGTTGAAGTTAACTCCAAAACTCTCGTTTCGGAAGAAATTCTCACCGCCGTGGGTTGACTCTAGGACATCGATGCCGAAGAGTCTCGGCGCGATTGGAAAGGAGAAACAGCCAGGCGGGTCAGAGACTACATGGAAGCTGTGCAGACTGCACAGCGCGAGTGCGAACAAATTGAGGCAGAGCTCGCCGACTTTGCAGACGACGACGACTTGCTGGAGGAAGAGAGAGATCAGGAAAGAGAGCTACATCGGCGACTACGCAACACAGTGTAAGATTCCTCCCTTTTAGGCTCAAAGCATCTATTTGCTGACACATGCTCTCATTAAAGAAGAAGGAAAAAGATGAGGCAATTCGAGTATGTCCAAGTCCGTGAAGTCGCCCCCGCAGACACTGACCTGACTTCCATTTCACAGACTGAACCGCTACCTGATCACGACTCGCAATGAGGTCGTCACCACCCGCCTACGCGCCATGTATGCCAGCCGCGTCTCTACAGGTGATATCAAAGTCTTCTGCACCAGCAACACTCTGTATTGGGAGTACCGCTCCCGTCCGCGTGAGGAAGGACTCCAGGGTCTGAACCTCAGCGGAATCCTGGCTGTGCGGCGAAGCTGCATCGCCATTGTGGCGGACAGTCAACGGCGCGCAGCTACTCGATACATTCGTGATCAGATCCCAGCCCTGCTCGCACAACTGCAGCTCTGGGTACAGTCTGGAGCTGGTACCGCCGGCGCAGAGCACAAAGAGGCAGTGAGGAAGGTCTTGGGAGATTTGGAGGCGGCCATCAATGAAGTCTGTTCGCCTAACTCATTGACGGGACGAAACCTGAGCTGATGATATCAGTAGCTACTGTCCCCAAGGATATCTCCTGTGGGAAGTTTCGGAAAGATGGCACGTCGAGACTTTGAAAATACAGTTTATTGCAGTGAGCATCAAGCCGGCCTCCGTGACCAAACGCGTGGGGCTAATCGGTGAACAACCAGAGCGACGTGAGATTACAAACTGGACCCGAGCTGCGCAGCAGGCTGGGAGAGTATGGGGAGGAGTAAGTGTTTCTGATGTAAATTCTACTGTGACATACTAACCATAATATTTCGTACAGTGGCACTGGGGTAAGCACGCAGCGCAAGCATAACATTGTCCAAAAGTTGACCTGTAGCTTGATAGCATCTTATGCCGCTTTCTGTCGAAACTTTGGCGATCACTGCACAGCCGTTATAGGACCCCGAAATTGGAATGAAGAGGTCATCGAAGCCATGTCTCGAGATCTCAGTGAGCCTTTCAAGGCTCATACCGCGCTCTTGGAAGAAGAGTGGCAAAAGATACAAGAGATCGTGGAAGCCGTTGCCGAGGATGCACTCGACATGTTGGGTATGAATAGCTCCCAGAAATATGAAGTGATTTTCACTCTCTTTGTTGAAACTAACGTCACCGAAGAGGATGAGTCGCAGGAAGTCTCTGTCGCGCTCACCCCTCTGACGCAGGCCTTGACCAACGAGCAGCACCAACTCATGTCGAACTTAGAGCAAGTCTACGCCATCTTTATGGCCCGATTACAGTAAGACTTTACTATTTCAACATGTTGACAAAGCACATGGCTGACAATACCAGAACGCTTCGCACCAACGCGCTCTCAGGCATCAGGACTTCGCTCATTGGCCAAGCCCTGAGCCAGACGTATCGAGCTTGTAATATGGAATACGGTCTGTCTTGTATAACCCCTTCCGTTTCAGCCATTACTCATATCTCTGTCTAGGCACCGGCTCTCATGCGCGCCGCAAAAACATCATGGATCGCGCCCTCGGCCGAGAAGCCCTGTTCGATAATTTGATGTTCATCTTCAAAAACACGTACCAGACTCATGTGACTGAGCTTCAACGGGGAATTGACACCGCCGTCGACGAGTACCTCAACGTTGTCCGCGGTACATTGGATATCATTCGAGACGAGAACGTTGCGGAGGAGAGCGAGAAGGACCCCGAATTTCGCGGCCGTGTGGAGAGCGAGGTCGCCAGTGCGCAAGCTACAATTGCGCAGATTCAGATCGCGATCGGTGATGCTTGAGCTCGTAGTAGTGCTGTTTGATTTTGTTTGAGTTGTTTCTCGCAGTCCTTTGGTTGTTCCTTAAGTCCATTCCAGGAAGACCTAGCAGTGATCTCGGCAATTCTGCTGAGCGTCACTTTCATCAGTCTTCTGTCCATCCGCAGGGCAGAGCAAAGCTTCCATCCAGTCATTACCTGCGACGGCAATGATTATTATGATTTTCAACATCTAGTAAAGATTTCAAGTTTCTCTATCATACAGTTACGAGTTGCGAGCTCACAGAGCTTGCGACTTAGTGAAGCCCTAAAATGCTTTCCGACAGCCCAACCACCCGACAATTCTCATTGAGTACCATTCTCAAACCGAGCCTTGTGCCATTCGTGATATTATGAGAAATTTATCACAAGTGCCATCATTGACTCTTCTTCTTGCCAGTTTCTTGCGTCGCTTGGACTTTGGCGATTGCCGCAGTTGACGCGCAGGCGCTCTGCCAGATTAGATAACTCGGAATAGCGAGCCACCAGGCGTTGAAGTGGAAGTAGTAAAACCAGTAGTACAGGGCCTCGGGCCGACAGAAGGAGATCTGAGAGACCAGTTCGGCGAGAATGCAGGTGCCGAAGTAAAGAATTGTGCCGTAGAGCTGACCGACGCTGATAATGATCTGTAGCGCCCACCGCAGCGGGTGCTCCATGATGATGCAATAAGCGCAAGCAAACGACATCGGGCCCCATATGAAAGCGGTGAGCGTCTCCATGGGGATCAGGAAGGAGTCTTGGGTGAGATACCGCGAGTCTGAGAGCGAGTACTCCTTCCACAACTGGCCGAATACGTCCTGCTTGCTGGCGAGGTTGCTGAGGGAGTTGAGCGAGAAGTAACCTATGAAGGAAAGAAACTCAGTCAGTCATCGGAGCCGATCAACTCATCCTACCATGCATTACCACGTACCTTCAAAGAACAGGTGGATGGAACCGCACAGCGTGAACCACATCGCGACCAGATAATTGCTCTTTGGTGTGTTGGGGCGCACGTTCTTGATGATGAAGTGCGCAGCGACGAGAACTGAAGACCAAATCACGCAGAATTTGCCCACAAGCACAACGCTGCCCGTCTGGTTTGGCACGAAGTCCGCCATTGGAAGATCAGTCGGGTAGTAAGGGTGTGCCGAAGCATTGCTGGTCACGATGATGGTCTCTGCCATATTTGCTTTTCTTTGTGAAGAAGTCTCCAAGCCAGACTGTGTATTGCGATGCATTTCTTCAAGCTGTCCACGAAAAATGCTTTCTCCAGGCGCATTTATACCAACAGGTCTGAGAAAGTATCTTGTACCCTAGGCTCTGAATCCAGTCTAGTCTCCATGAAGTGAGATCTTGGCACGGTCAACTTCGCGTTCCGCAACGCCCGAAAACGCGGGCGTGATCCTCCCAGCTCCATTTCAAAATGGAGACTTGGGTAGAATGGACAAATGAGAGCCTTTTGTGTAGCAAGGGGGCGATCTCGGAAGTTTACACATCCGTCCAGAGGATAGCTCTAGCAAATCAGAAGTTCATGTTTGTCAATTGGGCTTTTAAGCCTCATCGATATCGTTCGAGATCCCCGATGCATATTTTCCGGAGAGGAGGCCCCCATGAATCTCTGCTAAGCAGGAACAGTCGAGCTTGAAATTCAGTGTTCAAATACCAGGAGACTAACATACATGGGGCGTCAGTGCTATACAGCACAGGTATTACCAGGCGTCGAGACTTCACGCGGTTTGGGCCCTCGAGACCTCAATAGCAAGACTAATAAATGCAGCTTTCATTGTGTCCGGGGAGTGTTCAACAGTCTCAAGAGACAATCTATCTAGTACGGCTTAATTCCAGCGAGGCGCAGCACCTGGTCCGTGATTACCGGCTTCTCAAACGGCTCTGCCCTGTACTTGGGACAGACCTGCCCGTTCCTCATTGGCTTCTCCGACGAAGGGCGTACATTGCTAGTAAGGAAAAGGTTAGCATTGCCCCATGCTACGCTTTGATACTGCTCAATATTCCAAAAACTCACCAATGCGGCCAGTGGGTGGTGCCGTAGTACTTCTCAAAGCACAGTTTCTTGGCCTCGAGCGCCTCCGGGGTCGCGAACCTGCGCGGCGTCATGCAGATGTACTGGACGTGGCGGATCTGGTCGCCCTCGGGGAGCTTGGCGTAGTGCATGGTGCGCGAGTCCCAGAGCACGAAGTCGCCGGGCTCCATGTCGACCTTGACCAGCTCGCAGCCATGGTCCTCGAACCACTTGACGTCCTTCTTATTGAAGAGGAAGAGGTCCATGAACTTGATCTCGGGCGGAGGCGCGTCCTCGTGGTCGTCCTGCTCGCGCTTCTCCGAGAAGAACTCGTTGAAGAGCTTGGCTGAGCCCTTCATGAGCACGAGGCCGCCGTCCTTGGGGCCGTTGGGGGCATAGTTGATGAAGCCCTGGACGGCTTGCATGCTGTATGTCATGGAACGTGAGTCATTCGCTTCGACCAAGTCGAAAAATGTTTTGCGAACTCACCCCTTGCGTTCCGGGTTCTGGTCACAGTGTGGCCAAGGTGACCAGCTAAGGTCTTTCCTGTTAGGCATAGAGACGTTCATACCGTCAAAGGAGCATATGAGCTCCTTGGTCTCCCACAGTTTCTCAAAGATCTCGACGATAGCCGGCTCGGTGCGCGCCTCCCAGGCCATCTTCTCGTGGGTAGCGCCGTACGCAAAGTACATGCCACCTTTGAAGCTGACTGGGAGGTGGTCGGCCGTCCACGTCTCGGGGGCTTTCTCGTCGAAGCCCAGGTCGAACTTCTTCAACCACTCGATCTGCTTGTCGCAGTAGTACTGGGCGCGCTCTTTACTCAGGACGTTCTTGATGACCACGCAGCCGGTCTTGTGGAACTCATCGCGCCAGTCGCCGTAGTGTCGGTTCTCGTCAAAGTCAACAAGGTCTTTATTCTCAAATTGCGCCCCGTAGGTGAAGAAGGGCTTCGCCTCAGTGGTGGCGGTCTCGGTGGTTTGGGTACTGGACATGATGGAATGGATTCAGTTTGTTTTCTAATGCACGCTGGGGATGGAAGCGATGTGCAGTGAAATGGAAGCCGGAGAAACAGGTTCTTGAGACTGGCAAAGAGCGATTAAATATTTCAGTGAGCAATGAATCATTCACACTGTAACTTGAGAGGTTTCATCAATCCTTGGAGTCATCATCGCACATCATAGCAGCGAACGCTTGTGGGCGATCCCCCGCTCAAAGTCAGCGTTCCTCGGAGGCAGGCCTCGGGTCGGGGAAGTGGGTCCGGGGATTGTCAGGGCGGGCGGGGGAGGAGAGCGGCATTGTCCACCACAACGCGCGGGTTTCTTCCAAGGGTCCTTATGTTTCGAGCGACTGACGTATCCTACATTCCGTCCTCGCAATGCAATCAAAGCTCTTTGCCGGATGTGCTTCACTGATTGCTAGTTGAGCACCAGACCTGGCCCGAGGTACTCTTCCGATTGGTACCTCGTCCGTCGCAAGAATTCGATCTCGCAGTGTGCAAACATAAATGGCATTATTTCATTAACCTTACTTTCTGAATCAATCCTTCGCCATCTCTGCTCTTCTACTACTGGGATATTCCGACCTCTACCTACCCTGCCCGTCATGCCTGCCGTGATCCAGTCCGCCATCAAGCGCATCCGTGAACCCAAAGTGGGCGAGAATGGCTACACTGGCTTTCACCCTGGCAAGAGCGAAGTTTTCACCACGGGCTCCCAGCCATTCGGCTCTGATACGAGAGCTCTTACTAGCGACGTCCGGCTAGACCACGATGTGGAAATCGTCGTCCGGGACGGCGCGCGTCTCTACATCGATGTGTACCGGCCCGACGATCCCAAAGAGAAGGTCCCTGCGATCCTGGGCTGGTCACCCTACGGCAAGAAGTACAGCGCCCTGGACATGCTCCCCATGACGGTC
This sequence comes from Thyridium curvatum, assembly GCF_004353045.1. Taxonomy (NCBI): domain Eukaryota; kingdom Fungi; phylum Ascomycota; class Sordariomycetes; order Thyridiales; family Thyridiaceae; genus Thyridium; species Thyridium curvatum. The sequence goes on along the minus strand of NW_022156836.1, from coordinate 24,470 downwards.
TGGCACTCTTGTGTCAAGCGCTCCGATCTGAGCGGATTGGAGAAATTCGAGGGCCTAGACCCTGCAATCTGGTGCCCCAAGGGATATGCCATCGTTAGCGTGGACTCCCGGGGTGCTGGCAACAGTGATGGACAGATCGGAATAATGGGCACTCAGGAGGCGGAAGATATGTACGATGTTATTGAGGCAGTTGCCAAGCTAGATTGGTGCAACGGCAATGTTGGCATGGCCGGTAACTCGTATCTCGCCATAACGCAGTGGTTCGCTGCAGCGCAGCAGCCGCCGTCTCTGAAGGCGATCGCTCCCTGGGAAGGTCTGAGTGATCTTTATCGAGAACAGTTTTGCAGAGGTATGATATTCCGCCTCAATCGCCGTCGATGCCAATGTTATGAGCTGCCGAGTGCTGATATATGTTCCAGGAGGATGGTTTACCATGTCCAACTTCGACCTGATCACCGCCGAGATTCTTCGCGGGAAGCCCACCTCAGGAGTCGAGGACTTCGCCGAGATGTACCGCAGGTCGTCCACCATGAACGTCTGGTGGAAAGACAAGCGTGTAGATATGACGAAGATCAAATGCCCAACCTACATTCGAGGATCCGACGTGAGCAATCTGCATAATATGGGCTCCATCCGTGCCTGGCTCGAGATCCCACACGACAAAAAGTGGATACAATGGGGCGCTTATCAAGAATGGTATGAACTGTACAGCATCCCAGAGTCCGCCGAGCAGCTCACGACTTTTTTCGATTTTTACCTCCGTGGAATTAGCAATGGATGGGAGAAGAACACGCCCAAGGTCAGGTGGACTACGCTGAAGTTCGGCGACGGCGAGCCTATTCACGACATCGAACTGCCGGACTGGCCTGTGCCTAACACGCAGTACCTGGAATTCTTTGCCTCGGAAAATAGTAAATTGAGCGCAGTGCTACCCTCGACACCCGCAAGCGTCACTTACAACTCGGAAGACCGCGGCAGCTGGGTCGAGTTCACGCACACGTTCTCAGAGCCGTCCCGGTTGATCGGACTTCCCAAAGCATCCGTCTACGCATCTTGCGACACCCGCGACGATTTCGTCATTTTTGTGATTCTGCGCAAGAAAGACAAGAATGGAAAGGACATGCTGCATTTAAACTTTCCATTCCACGCGAGCCCCGTCAATTCGATAGCCGACATTGATGAGAATGAGATGCACAGCGTGAATACCCACGAGGGTCAGATGGGCATTCTGAGGGCTTCTCACCGGGAAATAGACCATTCGAAGAGCATCCACCCCAACTTCCCCTTCCACCCTCATGGGCGCGAGCAAAAGGTCGCTCCCGGGACGGTGGTCAAATTAGAGATTGGTGTGTTCAGCATGGGTGTTGACTTTGATGCGGGCGAGAGCATCAGCTTCAGGGTAAGTTTAACTTTCGAGTTGTTAGCTGAGTTTACTCTATGAGAAAAATCTAATAACTAATGTCTTACCCTTTTCTGTAGATCAGCGGACAAAATCCTACGGCAGCAGAGTTCAACCGATGGTCAGACCCTCGTCCGGAGCACGAGCTCAACAAGGGAGAACACAAGATTCATTTTGGGGGGGAATATCCTACGTCAATCATTCTGCCCTATGTTGGAAAGCCTTGATAGAGAAGCATAGACCAATTTCAAACAGCAATCGCACAGTCCATAGACGACTGCAGTCAATTTCAGCATTGATCCTGAACCCATTTCACGAGTGACATTACTTTCAAAATATGCAGAAGCAATGAAACGGATGCTTACAAGACTATGACCTTATTAAATAACAAAGGTGGAAAATTCAGTGAACCTTACGACTTGTCGCTTGCCACGGCTTTGAAACTCTATCGACGCTAGTACACCTTACAAAGCCGAAAGTCAAGTCTCTAATAAAACACTGATGCACAAACTATCGACCTTGGAATTGGACACTTGCACAAGCCGAAGTCTACTGCCGGCAGCCAACGATGCATAACCTTGCTCCTGTCCTGCTGTATCTGACTCTGATGTGGAGCCGACCAGGATTTGCTCTTGGTGTGTTCGGCTCGGTTCGGTTCGGGGCAGCTCTTCCCAACCTCATCACCCAACTATGTGCATTGGCGAAGCGCCACAAAGCACGAACCCATCTAGTAAAGAGTCGAAAATATCTGACGTGAGGACAAAAGAAAGAGTAGTCCACGCAACTGTTCGCTAATCTACTATGGATGATGAGGGGCTTCCAAGATTTCTTTCAAGATTCAGTGGAGTAAAGCGACATTAGATCAGATCCCCACATACAATTGTCAAGCATGGGAAGTCAGGCCCTTGACTTCCGAGTCCTTATCGTAGGGGGTGGAATAGCTGGGCTAACCACGGTGAGTTCACTTCTCACATCCTGAGACTTGGCTAATCACCTTATTCATCTAGGCCATAGCTCTCCGCGGGCCCAACCGCCACATTGCTGTCCTCGAGCGATCCCGCATGCTGGAAGAGACTGGAGCCCTAATTTCCCTACAACCAAACGCGAGCAAGCTGGTGACGAGATGGGGCCTCGACCCCTTCCTTCACTCTGCCGAACCCCTCATTGATCGCGGGTTCCGAGTGTTCGACATGTCTGGCAAACTCGTCAATGAACTGAAACTCGAGACGGCGAGATTCGGCGCAGATCGTGTCCTATATCACCGACAAGACCTTCACTCGGCGCTACGCAACGCTGCAACCAGTACACAACTTCCTGGGGAGCCGGTGGAGATTCGCACAACTTGCCCGGTCAAGTCTTGCGATCCAGAGGGTGGCGTTGTTACGCTGGAGAGCGGCGAGCAGATCCAGGCAGACCTTGTCATTGGGGCGGACGGCATAAAATCAGTCATACGCACCGCCGTGCTCGGGGAATACTGCCCTGCAATTCCGACTGGACTCTCAGCATATCGCGTGCTGATGCCCCTGGAACGTATTCAAAACATCGAGGGGCTTCCGGACTGCATCAAGTCCTGCAATCCAGCGATGACGTCCATGATCATGGGCGGCGATAGGCGGGTGATTATGGGTCCCGGCAGAGGCGGAAAGCTCTATGGGATCGTCGCGCTGGTACCGGATGGGAGCTTGCATGAAGACACGGCCGGGGACTCGTGGGTCAAGCACGGTTCGAAAGAACAACTGAAGGCGGCCTACACCGGCTTTGCTCCTTGGCTTTTGAAGGTCTTCGATGCTGCACCTGACAGCGAAATCGGACTGTGGCAGTTGCGCGACTTGGATCCGCTTCCGACCTGGGTCAAGGGACGAACAATAATAATTGGCGATGCGGCACACGCAATGCTACCGACTCAAGGGCAAGGGGCAAGCCAAAGCATGGAAGATGCCGAGGCCCTTGCAGCCTTTCTCGCCGACATTGACGAGCGTCCAGGCAAAAGCAAGGTACAGGATGCTCTTTGGAAAGTATGGGAAGCACGATTCGAGCGGGTCAGTCTCATTCAAGCCTACAGTAGGCAACAAGCACGGCCGGCGATGGAGAAGGGGTCAAACAGTGTCACTCTAAATCCAGGGGAGTTCATGAAGTACAACTGTGAATATGACGGTGCTACCGATTGGGTCAGAAAGAAAAAGAAAACCACGTAAATAACAATACAATTTTTCGGAAGGCATTTCATAAAGCACAACTTCTCTGATTTGTAATGTTGTTTATGTCGGTTGGAAGTGCTGTCAAACCCCAAACTCAACATTCGTCGTGATGGATTAGCTCGGATTCACGAAGCTCGATTCCACAACTGCCGAATCAAACCATCTGCTCGAAGGTTTTGCACATCCGCACTACCATCACAGTGAACGCGTGTGCTTCGGGATCTGACCGAGGAACCATCGACTAGTCTTAGCCTGGTATACGCGCCATGTCCACGAGCCAATTGCGAGACATGCATCTGTCAGTTCCCCCGCAAGCTGTCCCGAAGTTAAAGCGCCCCCAGCACAAACCCCGCACCCAAGCTCTGGGGTTCGGGGAGTGGAGGGCTGCAGGGTTCATGTTGCCCTGGGCCCCAGTTGACATATATCTGGTCCGAGATCTATACTCGGCCCTGAGCCGAGAGATCATGGGCTGGTTCACATCACCCGTACCATGATATCGACCCAAAGAAGACGCGGCTCCCCTTACCTTTGGCAATGAACGAGCAACGAGAAGCGACCACCCTGGCCACCTCGGCACAGGGAGATGGCCCAATACACACCCAGAGTCAACCGAAACGCATCCGTCTTAGTCTCGCCTGTAATAACTGCCGGCGGCGCAAGGTAAGGTGCGACACGGAGCAGCCAAAGTGCCGCAACTGCTGGCTGCGAGACGAAGAATGCGAGACGACCGACCCTCGGTACCCTGACGCCGGTGCGCTCAAGGTCCGCCGCTGGGCAACTGCGGATGGTCTAATGCCTGGTCAGAACCCGGCAGCCACGCATCGAAACCAGGCCCACGTGCCGAAGCATGGACCGGCGTCATCTACGGGTACGCCCCAGCCTTCACCTTCAACACTGTGGCGCAGCAACGAGACCTCCGCAGCTGTGGCCGCCCCACCGGAGACATCGGGCTGGAGTCCGGCTGTGTCGATGGACACAAACACATCCACGCGGCGCGACTCCATCGCCAACACAACCGGCTGCGAGGCAAACACGAGTACGCCAGGCACGGCCATCTCGTGGGTATCTCGCGGCTATCAGCACAGTGTCGACGCCGAGAATGGAGGTCAAGAGCATTGTGCTGGTCACGATCCAGACCTGGTTGTCAACACTGACAATAGCTCACATCGTGTTAAGGTAAGACGCAAAGAACCCTTGAAACTCACATAGAGTTCAACCAATGGCTAACGTGTCATCCATGTAGTACATGGGAGGTAGTAGCTTACAGTGCCTAGCGGGCTTCGTCGACATTTATCTCCGACGCAAGCGGCTGAAGCTCGTAACGCCCATCTTTAGGTGTGGAATGCGCCACGTCGAGGAGGTGCAGCTACCCTTGATGCTCTCAATTCCCTCATTGCCATCGCAGCAGTTGTTGCGCACATACCTGGATACGTTCTTCGATAGGGTCTGGCCGCTTTATCCAGTTGTAAACCGTACAACGATCGAGCAAGATATTCAACATTTCCAGTCCCTGGAACAGTCATCCTCGGGAGGCTTACTGTCGGCCATCTCACATGATGACGTCCCGAGGATTGTAATTGTTCTTACCGTCTTGGCCATTGGAGCTGATGAAGGCTCTGAGGACCTCACAGACATTAGCAACGCATACCTTACCACTGCCCATGGTCTCTTTGCACACCTAGTGTGTCTACCCTATCTTTCAAGCGTACAGGCCCTACTTCTGCTGGCTGTTGGCCTTCGGTCACGAGCCAAGGATGGACAGGCATGGCATATCGTCGGCCAGGCTATCAGGGTAGCGCATTCCATTGGCCTCCACAGGCATATCCGGAGCGGACCTGGCTCAGGCGAACCGAGTGGAGCCAATGCCGAGAATGGCTACAAGGCAGACCGACTTCTCCAAAGCAGGGTATGGTGGTCTTGCTTCGCACTTGAGAAGCTGATGGAGCTCGAAACCGGAAGGCCGTCAGCGATCAATGATGAAGTGGTTGACCAGCCTTTGCTAAGCCTCGAGGTGTTGCCGAATGATATGCAAGATTTCTTCACGCCGTGGGTGTCGTTGTCGAGGATACTCGGCCAGATCAGTAGGCGTCTTTACATGCACAAGCCGAGCAGTGCATGGTCGCTTATATCAGAGATCGGAAAGTTGGATCAGCAACTTCTCGAATGGGCGAAGGCACTCCCAGAGACTCTCAAACCAGGCCACGAAGCCATCATATCCGAAGGGACGGAACACCAGCAGCACCTCTCCACCTTCCTTGCACTTCAGTACTATCAGGCCCAGATATCTGTACTACGGGCTTCCATCGTATTCCCCATCAATTCGTTCACGAATGAGGTCAAACACCTCGGCTCAAAACTACCGTCATACATGCGTCTGCTGCAGGCGGAGAGCATTTGCACAGGCGCTGCCCGAGCCACAGTCAGGCAGGTCCTTGAGCTTGCTGACCACGGCATACATTCGAACCTCTTGTCCTCTGTACAACCACACCTAGCTGCCATTGTCATATCATTGCATATCTTAAGACACCCCGGCAAAAGGATGGTACGATCCGACATGGAGCTTATCGTATCGGTAACGCACCAGTTGGAGACTCAGTTCCAGCGCAATGGTCAGCATCCAAATTTTATCAGGGGCTTCGAGACGTTGCGGGCAAGCGTGGCAGCAGCAGTCTATCAGGGTGTCGGCTCTGCAATAATGCCTCCAAGTAACAATGACGAGGTATCGGGCCGGTCCGAGTTCAGTGCTAGCCTCAGCGCAGACTCCGCGACAATGTTTTCTGAGCTCCCGGCGCCCGTGCCTGGAATCATGCTCGACATGCCCTTTTTTGATCTGGACAGCGAGAACCTGGGCCCTTTTGAAGAGTTCTGGAATGCCATAGGGCCAATATCTTTTGCGGATTATACTGACAGCGGATAATAGTTCCAAAGCTTAGAGTGTGCTCTACATAATGAGTGCCAAGATGGTAATCCATAGTCTAAGGGACGCATGTCATGTGAAGTTTAGTCAAATTGCACAGGGTTTGAAGGCAAAATGCGTTAAGACATGGAGAGCCTTTAGACATTGAATGCAAGTGATTGATTAAACAGGCATCAGAGAACAGGCTGCAGATCAGCGTAGAAAGCAGCCTAGAAGCAAGTCCTTGATCGAGAGGTCACCTTCCCTTCTTTCCCAGATCCAGTCCAAATTCCCTCTCCGATTTAAATCACACTCACGGTTTTTGAGCGATGAGTGACCTAAGAGTATGTCGGTTTGGTATCGCTCGTCTGTACCGCAAACCTAGAGCAAAAGGCACGGATTTTGGCGCTGAAGAAGTAAATCGGGATGCCGAGGCCGGCAATAACGGCAGTCAGGATTCCATAAACCAGGAAGGCGCCATCGTATCCCCTGAGATCAATGAATGGCTGGACGGCATAGGAAGTACCAAAGCTGAGCACGCCGCGAAGGGCGCAGATGACAACCAGCGCCGGGCCAGAGCGCGTGGGGTACGCGTCGAGCGCGTAGACGATGCCCGACTGATTCGCACCGACGAAGCAAAAGTAGTAGGCATTGACGGCGAAGACTATGGCGAACCAGTGTAGGCGCTCTGGATGCGCTGCGGCCTGGCCGTACAGAATGACGGCAATGACGCCGACGAGGGCCGGAAAGACTAGGGGTACAAGGCGGTACTGTGGCTGGTGAACACCGCCGTGGCGCCTGGCGAGGAGCTTCACGAGCCAGTCAGAGCCCCAGCCAAGTAGAGGCAATCCAATGAAGGAAACAACAATCTGGCCAGCCATGGCGAAGGAGATGTTCTGGTTTTCCCAGCTGTACGGCGGGGCGCTGAGGATGTTGCCGTATGTGGTGCCCATGGCGACATTCACACCGAGCGTGAGACCGTTCAACAGCTGCAGATGGGCGAATAAGTTAGTATTTCTCGCTTATAAGTGGCTGAAACGACGTACAAATGCCCAGAGCATATCCGGGAAGAGCATGACAACAAACATGCGCTGCACTGTGCGAATGCCTTCGGCCCAGTCGGGCTCATTGACAAAGATGCGCATGTCCGAAGCCAGAGTCCGGGGTTTGAAGTTGACCAGATCGAGTTCACGGACGTCGGTAGTGGCGATGCGCTGGACGTTGTATGAGGTAGTACGGTGCATGTCCTTGTCAGACTGGCCGGCGAATGTGCTGACTCTGGCGACCTCGCCCTGATATGCCGCCAGCGGCCTATCGTACTTAGTCTCCGGAACGAGGAATAGACTCAGCACCAGCACAAGACCGGAGAGCCCTGAGCCGAGTCCGTACCAACCGCTCGAGCCGATGCCTTTGCCGATGTAGGATGTAAGGAGGACGTAAATAGTAGTCAAGATATTGCCACCAGCAGTGAAGATCATCTGGTACTTGGCGCGCTCGTGCAGAAAAAAGCTCTCCTGAACCATGAGGGGACAAAGTGCCTCACTCTGGCCAGCAGCCAAGCCCAGGACCATCCGAGCTGCCAGATGCCATTCGTAGCTCTTTTGGGTCGCGCAAAGAACACAGGCCACGAGCATGACCACGCAGGATCCGAGATATACAGGGCGACGGCCAATGGCTAGGGCCAGTGGCATGCCGACGAAATTGCCGATGCCCATGAACAATGTAGGGTAAGTCATGAGATCTGTGAATGAGCTGTTGGTTAGCATTGACCAGGAGAATTCTCTGATTCGAGGGGTACTGACGGGTGATATCTGCAACAGTTCTGCCTTCGGAGACATATATAGGAATGAAGAGGTTTAGCAGACCGCCCTGCTTTCATTAGTCACGATACTCCGCAACCTATTTAGTGATGCATTTCAGAAACTTACCAGTCCGCTAACCATTGTCAAGCCAACACTGCTAAAAGCGCAAACCATCCCAAGCAGTATCTGATATCTTTTATGAATACGTCTCTGATAATGGGAAAGATAAAGCAAGTATTGGCACTTACAAGCTTTCTATATAGTGGCAGATTCAAAGGGTCTAAGTCGGTATCAGTTTCCCATTCTCTTGTTCGAGCGAGTAGAGACATACCTCTTGGGTCAGCGCTCGGTGCGGGGATGAGATAGGTAACTCCATCGCTGGAGGCCAAGTTCACATCGCCATCGAAATTCTCAGGCGATGGAGGGTCAACAGGTTTGATTGGATCCTCCACGGCCATCTCATAGTGATCAGCTGAGCCCTTGCGGTCTGTCATATTGAGAAATGGAGCGACGACAAAATGACTTGATAGAAGCTGAATAGACTGGCTGCTTTGAGGCGGCTTGTGTCCGGTGTCTTCTCAAGGACAGCCACCAGGGGCGAGGCAGGGGCTATTATACGAGTTCGGAGAAGAGCAGCCAGATCCCTGCCGCGTTGGCAATCCGCTCCAATTCATTGGGCACCCATAGCACATATCCGCTCTCGTGAGAGAAAGGATGCAAAGAGCAATAGTGCCGCTCTGAATCTTTAGCGAAAGTTCACCCCATGGGGAGGTTGTGATGAACCGAGCAACGAACCGAGCTGGCTTCCCCAAATGCGGGGGTAGCTTGACGCTACAGGAGCTCCTCCGGACGTGGCGCCAAGGCTGGGGCGAATCCCGGAACGGAGCATTCGCGGGTCCTTAGCTGCTCCGAAGCCCCAACATTGTCTCTCCACTTACCCGACGAAACCACTGTTCCAATATCGGGTCTTTCAAAAGACGCTGCATCATGCTGAGCATGCAAATAAGAGGATGGACGGATCCGGTAGGGCCATCCCCCTCGCACTCGTCGGCCGTGATCTTCACATTCTGAGTTCATAGGCCCAATGTACCAGCAACGAATATTGATTGTCTGTGCACTACATGAAGGCATAAGGCCGGAATATCACCTCAACCAAACAAGTGTTTTTACTGAGCCCTGATATATGGAATGCCCGTCAACTTGAATGCCCTCTCACTGAGGACAGGGTCGTTCAATGGTCTATCCCGCTGGACGAAGTCTGGCTTGCCGTTCCGCGTGGTTTTGTTGGTTCCAGTGTGTAAAGCGTTCGGCCAGTGCGTGGTCCCGACGCGGGCTAGAGAATAAACTTTTAGCATTAGGCAGTGAGTGACCTTAGTCATAACGGTAATGACTTACTCTCGAAGGCGATCTTCTTGCGGATGAGATCCTCCTGCGAGGCGTCGGCGACGGGCATGAAGCAGGTGTAGATCGCCATTCTGTCTTGCTTGCTCTTGACTGGGACATTGTAGTGAGGTGTCCGAGAGTCCCCTGCAGAGCAAGTTAGTCTTATAATCTTCACCATTACTCTCGTGTTAGACCACTCTACTTACAGACGATCAAGTCACCTGGAGCAGCCTCGACCTTGATCCATTCATGACCGTGTTCCTCGAGCCATTTCATGCCCTTGTCAGTGTATCCATACCACTCCTTGGTCCATGCAGGAATTCTCTCCTCTGTTCCCCGGATGTCATTGTGGAACTGCTCGCTGGTTGCATGGCCGCCTCTGCAAACTATCAAACCACCATCATTGGGGCCATTAGGGAGAAGATTCACGAGGCCCTGAAGGCAGCGGAAACCGGGACGGTCAGGATCTTGGTCCTGATGCGGCCAAGGGGTATTCGGCGGCAGATTCTTCCGGTTGGCAAAGCCATAGTTGATGGCATCAAATGAGACAATCAGGTCTTCCGTATCATAGAGCTTCTCAAATGCGCCTACGACTCCGGGCTCGGAGCGTACTGCCCAGACAAAATCCTCGTGGCAGGCGCCATAGTTGAGGATCATGCCCTTCTCGTTGACGATAGGCAGCTTATCGGGATGCACTGTCTCAGGATCGTTCCGGTCATAGCCAAGGCCGCTGGTTCATTGTTAACGGACATGCCAGCAATTTTGGATCAATCATCACACCACTTGCAAGGACTCAACCAGCGAATACATCTTATCGGCATATTGAAGAGCTCTGTCCTCAGGGATAGCTCCCTTGATAACAGCGTAGCCGTCGCGGAGGAGATCATCTCGCCAGTCGCCAAACTTGGGATCAGTGCCGTCCATCAACATGCGGGAGCCCCTGGCTTTGAGATTGAGGGACCCGGCTGTAGAATCGGCAGTAATAGTTTCTGTGGCCATAGTAGCAATGTCGACAGTCGGAAAGCAGCTAGGTGTTTTGGGTTTAGTGAGTCAAAGTTCACTGGAGAGCCCAAGCCTTTTTCTGCAGACAATGCTTTCAACATTAAAATACACAGTCACAGGGGCGGTTGTCTTTTGGAACTCATATCATTCTGCTTTGCGAGATCCGAGGAACCTGGTACTTCCTCGGTTCGGCTCCGAACCGTGAAAGCCATACTAAGGGGGTGGTGGTGAATTAGCGTCCGGACCAGGATTTGCAGATTTGGGTCGCATCCAATACGGCTCGGTCGGAAACTCACTTTCCTCCATTGCCTTGGAAATTCCCCCGGTTTAACTTGTCAAACCAGGATCTCTTTGTATACAACATGGTGATAACTTGATGCAGTCCCGCAAGAAGCACTGCCGCCAGCCGTGGTGTACCTGATCGTGGACGTACCCCTCACCCTCCAACAACTAGGTCTACAGACCTGTGATGGATTGCCATTGCGGCCCTCCTCGTGAAGTGGAGGAGTAGCTTACGGCGAGGTTCTAGACCCCTACTACTGCTATTTCCGTAAACATGTTCTCATAATCAACGAAGAACGTGATTGGTGAGCTGTTGTTTCACCGAGACCAAGTTCATCTGAGCATGGCTGGTGTAGAGGGCTTCCGTCCTGATCTAGGAATGTCCAGGATGATGTATATCACTCTCTCCGCAATATTGCCTCTCACGACTGAGCTAGGAAGTGAGATGCTAAGAAATGTGATCCTGCCTCGTTTTACTAACTAGACACATCATTCTTCCTTTGCCCTGGCAGTGGGCAGACCGCCTAACAAAGACTCACATATAACTTTGGAGTCTAGGGGTGTGCAGTATGTAGATTCTGTGGCGCCCCCGTCTTGTCATACTCCGAAGGCGACATATTGCCGTCAACCCTTTTTCAAAGACGGGATGGAAGTCCAGCCTCTAACGGCACACGGACGTAAATCTTTGAGAGAGCCAATTGCCCGTATCATAGCAGGGAATATTGCGAGCATCAAGACCAGCACCGTCTTCACCGCTTGCCTTGACTCCCGTCATCTCGCAGTGGGAGATGTTGTCCAGGTTGCCCACAGAAGCTTTTCCTCAGCCATTGCTAGCGTCAAGGAGAGAGAACGAGTTCAAATGGAAGGATAGATCGTCAATGTTATGGTGAATTGGCTGCGTGGCCTGAGACAAGGGTTCTCATCAGTTTTAAATATCCCTCGTGGGGAACCAAGACACACATTCAGATCGAGTTGCAACATCCTTCTGGGGAACCCTCCTATCGAAGATCACACTACCCCAGACTCATGGTATGTTCCCCCGCATCATGAACCTTTCTCGCTCCGGATCCTGGACGGGACGAAGCCGTGTTCTAGAGGGAGTTCGCCAAGCCCATTAATGTTCCCAAACGATTTTCTCGATGGACGTGACAAGACCGGCATTGTGAATGAGGAGAACTGGGCACAGGAGACATGACACGAGTGGCTTAAATCCGACGTTCTCGCATCCTTTCCCTCTTCTCAGTTCTACATTTCTCTTAAAGTTTACTTGAAGATCCAGTCTTAGCGCGTATCACCAGCCTGCCATCCCGTAGACAGACTTTGCCAGTGCCTTCAACAGACGCCATCCATCTGAGCTCTTCCCAGCCGTTGGTTGCAGCCCCCATCCTCCAAAGCGTGACCTGGATGCGGTCTCCCGGCTTCACCACTCCTGAGAACCTTGCATACATCTCTCTAAAACAGCTTGGATCACTCCCGCACAGCCTTTTTAGTATGCTGTGTGCAACAAGGTTGTAAGCATATACGCCATGGAGAATGATGCCGCCAAACCCCATGGCCTTCCCAGGTTCTGCAGTTGCATGAAGAGGGTTATAATCGCCATTGAGCCTGCAGTCATTAACTCGGTTGCTTTTGTACAATTTGGGAGAGTCCCTAGAAGTGTCCTTACCGATACAAGTGGGCACTCTCGTTTCCCACATCGACGAAAAATGTCTCATCTGGGTCTCTGCCGTCGGGGGGTAGACATCGGGCCTCTCTTGGGCCTCGAGGCCCGCCCCAACCGCCTTGGCCGACGTAAAAGAGACAGCCTGTTATGCGCGCATAGATCTCGCCGGTGTCTGCGTCAACCAGATCATCTTGAGATTTTACAACAGTGCCAGCTTTTCCTTTGTCGTAGACACCTAGAACAGTGGACCGAAATTCGAAATCCCGGCCAGCGGATGTGACTGGAAGAGGCTTGAAGATCTCGATGGAACGATCACCGTCCACAAGACGAGTCGGGTCAAGCGGGGGCACGCCAGGGATTTTGACACTCTTCTGAGTAGAGTAAAAGTCAATCACCTCTTGAGAATCCAACTTGAAAACTTGAAAGACAGAATTAGTAACCATGCTCATTTCTCATCCTTGTGGCGGCTTCATTCCTTACCAAGGGCCAAGGGGTAGGTAGGAAAGACAGCAAAATCCTTATCGAGCTCCTATGAAGACATGTTAGCAAATGCATCTTCATGGGCAAAGAAACATGGTACGATCAACGAATAATTACATAAACAAAATGTTGTTCCGCACGCCCGCAGCCAATACTCAGGTTGAAGAGAAGCACATCACGCTTAAGCCAAGCCACCTTTCTCGGGGCGTGTTGGAAGCCAACTCCTACAGAAGTCATCTCAACGGTGCTAAGGTCGACAAGTTTTGGGAAGGTCTAGTTTACTACCATGTTGAGAGAGAACATTATTGACCATGACCATTCAAGAAACTAGGAGACGAAAAAACCCGCAGATGGATAATGTGAACTTTCCCCCTTCATCCCCACACCCGGTATCGGTCCGGGTCATAACCGTCCCCACATAAGCCATCCTAGAGCTTGCTGTCCCTCCACCGGGGCTCCCGTTTCTCTACAAACGCGTCAAGACCTTCTTGGATATTCGTCCCCTCGTAGATCCGCCTGCTCCAGCCCTCAAGGAAGAGACGGCTCGCATCTGCCACGCCTAGTGCTTCCAAGCCCATGTTCAGTCCTTCCCGCGTGACGATGGTGGCATCCGGGCTGTTGGCCGCGATCAGCCTGGCGTAGTCGAGTGCTCTACCCACCACACTCTCGCCGTCTTCAGCTATAGCATTGCAGAGTCCCCATGCCCTGAATTCTTTAGCTGATGCCGTTCGCCCCGTGAGCGCGAGCTCGTAGGCCCGTTGGCGGCCGGCCGTGCAGACGAGACGCGGCAGTGCGCCACCGAACGGGGTAACGCCGCGTTTCACTTCGGGCAGGGCGAAGGTGGCCGTACGAGCAGCGACGACGAGATCTCAGTTCACGGCGAGCTCGCAGCCGCCTCCGTAGGCCGGGCCGTTGACGGCAGCGATGACCGGCTTCTTGCCATGCCGAAAGGAGAGACCTACAAAGCCGTTGTGAGGTAGCCTCATGGACACGCCTTTCTTATTATTATTCATCCATTCTGCCATAGCGTTAGTGTTGAAAAGTCAGATTATAAAAGGAGGAGAGCTGATCTTCTCCAGTCAGAGAGACACTTCACCTTTCAGGTCAGCGCCGGCGCAAAAGGCCTTCCCAACGCCCGTGATTATGGCGACGCGTAGGTTCGATTCGTCGTCGAACCACTGAAACACCTCGTCTAGCTCGTGACTGGCCGCAATAGTTAAAGAATTGAGAGCTTTTGGTCTGTTGATCTCGACCAGAAGCACATTATCATCGGGGAACGATAGCTTGCTATGCTTCGTGGTCGGGGGATGACGTTTCGAAGACGTTGTTGGCATCTTGCCCACATGCATGTCAATGTCGGAGATAGGTGGATTTAGTTAGGCATAGCGTGAGACTACCGGCGCATACTCCTTAATACAACCACTGGATTTAATATAAAGAAATGCTCTCTATCCAAAACACTGCCACCTAAGGCGGCGGGATGCAGGGTGTATGTGGGTACGGGGCGCAGCAAGGATGGTTGGTATCTCTTGGTGAGGAACGCGGCCGGGTCTCCCGCGTTGTGAGGCCGTGGCTACTACTACGTAAGGCGACATCGCGGAATGCAGGCTGACGTGAGAGTTGATGACTGCATACTGCAGGACTCAAGAGGACTTGAGCAGAGAGACATAATTCATCAGAACTCAAGAAATCACTGTTGACTGTTTGCTATCTCAATAATTGGACTTCAAAATCCATACAACGAGTTCCTGCCTAAGTATCCTTCGGCGTCAATCTCCTGGGACAATGGATAGTCGAGCTCCCCAGAACGGCCTCTCTTTGGTGAAAGGGCCGGCTCAACCGCCACTCTTTGAGCTTACCCTGGGCCAACTGGCAGATCAGCAGGCAGCGCGCTATGGAGACAAGGAAGCTGTCCTGATCGGCTGGACGCACGCTCGAATCACGTTCCGTGATCTGAGCCTTCGAACCAAGGAGCTTGCACGAGGGCTGCTGGCCATGGGTGTCGGCAAAGGCGATCGCGTGGCAATCTTCTCGGGCGACGACGAGCGGTTTGTAGAATTATTCTTCGCCGCTGCTCGCGTTGGCGCGTGCTTCGTCATACTAAACAAGACCTACAACTTGCCGGAATGCATTCGGGCCCTCAAACATTCTGGTATGGTGATGCCTCCAGAGTTGAACCACCACAGTTTAGGCGAAATAAACTGACCGCTCGTGGAAACCGCCTTTCAGATCCATGCATCCTTTTCGTTTCCGATGAGGTAAATCGCAAGCAGACAATGCCACTTCTCCAGCACTTGCGGAAAAGGAGAGGCAGTATCAACCACGTCGTCATGATCCGCTGGGACCAGCTACCTCATCGTATTGAGCCAACATGGGACGATGTGCTGGATGCGGCCAGGTCCGTGGCCACTTCCGAGCTTGAACAAGTAGAAACAACCGTCGATCCACACTCTACTGTGAATCTCCAATTCACAAGTGGCACCACAGGTGTCCCCAAGGCGGCTATGTTGACCCATTAGTGAGTATCCAGTAATTTTTCACTGATATTTGCAATGTGGAACTGCTCCAGTGTTAGGAGTATTTGAGCTTCTGACTGATAATTTTCACTTAGCAACATTACCAACAACGGATTCTTCATGGGCGAATACCTCGAGTTAAATCCCGATGACATCCTTTGCTGCGGGCCCCCTTTGTTCCATTGCTTCGGCCTTGTAGCAGGCCTCATGGCCACTTTCACACACGGGGCCTGTGTTGGCTTCGCCGGCCGCGACTTCGATGCCGCCCAGGTGGTCGATATGCTGGTGCGGGAAAGCTGCACTGCTCTCCATGGCGTGCCTACCATGTTCACTGCAATTATGCAACACATGAATCGTACTGGTGTGAAGATCAATACGGTCAAGAAGGGGATTGCCGCAGGCACCAAGGTTCCTCCGGCTCTCGCAGCTGAAGTGAAGAAGTGCCTAGGTTATGAGCATGTCTCCATCACGTACGGTATGAGTGTCTCTTCCTAGGACCGCCGTGATATGTGTTAACCTGGGTAGGCATGACGGAGACGTCACCCGCTAGTTGTATGACTGAATCTAGCGACTCAGCCGAAGATAAGCTCGGGACAGTTGGCCGTGTTATGCCCCATGCCAGTGCCAAAGTGGTTGACAAAGAGGGCAACATCGTTCCAGTTGGCGAGCGTGGTGAGATCTGCACTGCAGGTTACCTACTACAGCAAGGATATTACAAGGCCCCTGAGAAGACGGCTGAGGTTATGATCCGGGATAAGGAGGGTGTTCTTTGGATGAACACTGGGGACGAAGCGACAATTGATGAGAGGGGCTATGTTCGAATCACAGGGCGGATTAAAGATATCATCATTCGAGGTATGATACGTCTCCTTTGTGCACCGGCCACATTGCTCATCAGAACGTGTTCGCAGGCGGCGAGAATATCTATCCCCTCGAAATCGAAGAACGGTTACTCCACCATCCGGCTATCAGCCAAGCGAGTATTGTTGGGGTCAAGGACGAACGCTATGGCGAGGCTGTCACCGCCTGCCTCGCCGTACGCCCGGGTATGCCGAAGCCGCATGATGAGACGGTCAGAGCGTGGGTGCATGAGGAGCTGGGGCGCCACAAGGCACCCCAGCACATCATATGGGTCGGTAGGGAAGAAGCGATCGCGGAATACCCTGCTACTGGGAGTGGCAAAATACGGAAGGACATACTTAGCCAGTTGGCAGCGAAGGCCCTACAAGGACCAATCTCTAAGTTGTGATAGACTCGAATAGAGACAAAATGGATCAGGCAAAACATGGCAAAAAACATGGCAAATAGACACAAGGCCTATTCAGCAGGAGACATGTTCATTACTCTGCTGATCGACTCAGCGACTACTAGAGTTCGGGCTGGAGGCCCAACGAAAAGCCATCGCAAGTATCTACTGGTTCACCAAGGAAACCCAGATCGGCGTAGTCAAAGAGCTGGTTTGGCGAAAAGTGAAAGTCGACCATGCTAGGTGACGCACGCTGTTCTTGTGTCGGGCTCCCGGGATGAGTGGGCGTTGACAACAACGCGTAGTCGACACTCTGCCACAACGCCTTAGCGTCCTGCTTACCATGGGTCAGGGGTTGGGCTCGGCCTTTGGTCTATTTGCTGAATTGTTCAAGCCTATAGGTTGAGACTATTAGGCGCTGTTGCAAGGGAGAGTCCATTACGGGGCTTACCATGATCGCTGCGTGCTTCCAATAACATGACAGCTCCAGCAGAAAGTCCAAAGCTGCCTTGGAATGCTTCTCGCCTTCTTCCCTCACGGTAGCACTGTCATCATTCATAGCGAATAAGACAGGGCCCCACAACTTGGACCACCCCCCCCCCCCGGGCCACCTTCCGGGCCATCAAAATCAAGACATCACCACAATTAACACTCATCAATTAAATAACCAAAAAAAAAATCCAATTAAATCGCTTTTTACGCTCAGAGGTAGCCCTAATCAATCTCTATAAGGATGCCATCTTGTTCTACGTCTAGACGCTCTTATGGTGGTATAATGCCCTTATAGCTTATATAAATTATTACTATATTAATAAACTGCTTGTTTAGGTCTTTAGGGATTGCTTTCTATTATATTAGCTTTAATATATCTAGTTAAGTCTTAAGACAATTAATCTAAAGACTCTACTAGATAATAGTAATAGTATAGATATCTAGACTCTTAGAAATCTTATAGAATAGAAGCTAGACCTTCTATTCTAAATATCTAGTTATTAATATCAGTCTTAATAACTAGTATAGATCTCTACTGCCTATAGATATATTAAATATAACTTCTAATACTTTTTTAAATATCTTTAGAATTATTAGCTATATTAAGACCTTTAATAATAGCTTTAGTTATAGTATTAAAGATATAGATTTAGAAGGGCTATTCTTAAACTATAACTAGTTTATAAGTAGCTTTATTATATTAAATAGCTATAAGCTATTAATATTTCAATCTATAGTAATATTCTTTAGTCTTAATACTATATTATAGGCGTCTTTATAACAATATAAGAAGTATATTTTTCTAATATTTACTAAATTTAATAGTGTTATTAAATTATTTAAGCCCTTATAATAATATAACTTTAATAGCCTAAATATTAATAGATTTAGTAGCTATAATATATAGGAACTATATACTAAAAGAAATATAAGCTATATTCTATTTAAGTAGTATTACTATATAAATTTATCTTAAATATAACTTCTATAACTATTATAAATCAATACCTACTAATTTAATATATAGACAGGCTTTATCTATAGTATAAAATAATTAATCAGCTATTCTAGACTAATTATATTTATAGTCTAACTATTATTACTATTAGTAAATTATTAGTTATTAAAATTATTAATTTTATTAGGCTTATTAGAAAACTATTAATCTTAAATAATCCTCCTATAAAATATTATAACTAGATCTAGAGACCTACTAACTATATTTAAATATTTAATAATAGTAGTCTATATATATTATTAAGAGCTCTTTTAAACAGCCTGCTTAGCCTTCTTTCTTTCTAGTACTAGATTATTACTTCTCTTCCCTTCTTAAAGTCCTATCTTATCTATATTCTAATAATTTAATAATATGACTTTAGTAATTACTAGAAATCTTAGCTAGATAAAGAAGATCTTAATAATATTAGATCTAGTATCTTTAAGCTAATTAAAATTAATCTTCTTATCTTTAATTATATAGATAGATAGATTCTACTTAAGAAACTAGTCTATCTAATTCTTTCTAAGATATAATAACTAGCTCTAAATAACTAATAATTATTAGCCTATCTTTTAAAGCTAGCTATAGATTAAGACTAGCTCTAGATCTACCTATATAACTGCCTATCAGGCTAATTAGTCCTTCTAATAACTTAAGAGCTTTTAAGAGTATTCTTTAACAGTCTAGATAGAAATACTGCCACTATATTATTACTAAAGAGTAATATACAGTACCCTATAGACCGCTATAGTAGTATATAAGAATATACCTTATCATATATTATAGATTGTATTTTAAAGCTTAGATTCTATATATTTTAAACCTATCTACAAATAGCTTTAATTTAGTGACGATCCTATAGAAATTGGTTGAGAATTGACGTGTTTATCATACAATGTCATGATGATGGTAAATGTAAATTGAGGTGGCCTAGGGGGGGGGTGGTCTAAGTTATAGGGCTCTGTCTTATATGTATCGTCCCAGCCACTATTGTGCAATACCCATACAGACTGGTAATTGTGATCACATTGTAATTACGCATGTCTTTCAAATCCGTCAGGCTCATAGCATTCTTTCGACAGGCCTCCCAAGCCATTCGCATGAAGCTCGGAGTTGCCTTACGTCCCAGAATCTGGAGCCGTTGTTGCAGGAGGAATGGGTGGTGCAGTAAATGTCAGAAGGGGCTGGTCCACTAAGGACAACCCCAGGGCAAATTTAGTATATAGAGCTGTCTCTGCCTAATCATACCGCCCTTTAGGGCCACCTCTAAGGGCTAGTGGCTCTCTAATAGCCTTCCCCTTTTTTTTTCTCTTAGAATTAGATATCTTAATAAATAGAATTTAATTGATCTAACCCTTAGTTAAAAGTTATAAGTCTAATTAATATCTAATTAAGTAGATTAGAGTAGGCCTACCTATCTAGAGTAACTATTATAAGATTTAGACTATAGAGTTATAGATTCCTAGAGTTAAATTTAATAAGAAGTAATTAGAATCCTTTAAAATATAATAATAATTTAACTAATCTTCTATTTAAGCTAGAATATTATTTAATTAACTCTTTTAATTATTTAATTATAATATTATAGTTAAGAAAGATTTAGATAATAATTAAATAGTAATTCTTATTAATAAAGTAAATTAAAATATATAGTATTTATATATCTATCTTAAAGTTATAGATAATAAAATTTAAAAGTATATTAATCTAGATAGAGATTAAACTTTAGAATCTTCTAGAGATTATCTAAGATCTTCTTTTATTCTTTTAATAATACTCTAAGAGGAATAATTAATAATAATATATTTAGAGTTTAGAATAAGAAAGAACTTCTTTAATATAAAGTTAGATAAATAAAAGATTCTAAATATAATATATAAGAAGAAGAATAAAAAGTTAATTAAGATAAATAAGCTTATTTATTAAATAATTAAGTAGTATATAGCTTTATTTAATAAGTTATTAAAAGAATAATAATAAGTAATTATATAGATCTTTAATAAAATAAAAGTAATTAGATAATTATTAAGAGTTAGATTAATATAGATAAGACTAATAATATTAAAGAAATATCTTAAGTTATTAGACTTTAAAGTAAGAGTATAAGCTTAAGCTTAATATTAATAAGCTAGATAACTATCTAGATCTATTAGTTTATTAATATAGATTAAATAATAAGAATAGGCTTTATAATATATTAAGAATATTAATATTAATAATATTTAAGATAACTAGCCTATAGAGAACTTTCTTATTATTATTAGTAATATTAATAAAGTTAATAATATCTTTATCTAGATTTATATAAATACTCTTAATTAAAAAGAGTTAATTTTAAATAGCTATATACTTACTTACTAGCTTTAATAATAACTTATAATAATAATAATAATTAAAAGATTAGCTAAAAGATTATTTAATATAATAATAAAGTCTATCTAAAGATTAATAGAGTAATTAATACTTTAAGATAAGGCTTTTAATAATAAGAGATCTACCTACTCTTATAAGATAAAGTATAATAAGAATTAGTATTAGATCCTCTATCTAGAGAAGAAGCTAGTCTATATACTACCCTTCTTATAGAGAAAACTAAAGAGGGTATTATAAAAGATTATAAAGATAGATTAGCTATAAAAGTAATATTAGAATTTAATTAAAGTGATTAAGAAGTTATTAGTAAAGTTATTATTAGCTAATTAGAGATCTAATAAGGCTAAGTAAATTAGAAGTATCTATATCTAGATAATTTTAGTTAAGAAGACCTCTTAAAGAGTCTTCTTAAATATTATAATAAGCTTCTTTATTATTACTATATATCTATTAAAGAATAACTTTATCTATAATATTAATACTACTTATTATATTATTAACTTAAAGAAGAAGCTTATTAAGGGTATATATTAACTAATAACTAATATTATTAATATAGATAATACTATAATATTATATTATAATATAGAAGAGGTAATAATAAAGATTAATACCTCTATTAGCCTAACTCTTTTTAAGTTAAAGAATATTATTATTATTAAAGGCTTTTATATTAATCTAGTCTTCTATAGAGTAATAAGAGAGGTAGGATACTAATAGAATAATAATAACTATAATATTACTAAGGGTTCTATATTAGAACTAATAGTCTTTTTAACTAAATAAATTAAGAGCTATACTATAATTAACTTCTATTAAAGTTAAGAATAGGCTAATAAATAGTAATTAGATAAAGCTATTAATATAATCTTATTATAAAAGCCTAGCCTAAAAAGTAAGATAAGATATAATATCTAATATAGAAGAATAAGACATCTTAATAATAAAGCTCTAGGCTACTTATCTATTAATATTAAAGAAGTTATAATTACTAATAAGTTTAATCAGCCTTATTAAGTATATATTAAAGCTAAGATAAAGTAATAAGTCTTAAGAAGGCTAAGTAATTAACTAGTAGAATACCTATTTAGTTAAATCTATCTAGACCTCTTTATAATACTAAACTGTCTTAATAATTTAATAATAGCTTTAATTATTAAAGATAAATTCTTAAACTTAAAAGTTATATACCCTTTATTAGATAAGAAGAAGTATACTCTTCTTAAAACTCTTTATAACTATTATAGCCTAATAGACTAGTAATAGGGTCTTTAGATCTAATAAGATTATAATAATAATAAACTAGCTCTTAATATTAATACTATTAAGAAGTAGAAATAATATAAAGAGATTATATAAGAACTATTATTAATATATACTTATTAGTCTAATAGCTATATTAAGTAATCTAGAGAGATAATATAGATAAAGATTAATATAATACTATTTAATATTAATCTACTAATTAATCTAGCTAGTAAGATCTATAGAGTAGTAATCTATCTTTATAATAGATCCTTTTATTAAGCTAATAGCTAGAAGTTATTAAAAGAGACTATTAGATAATAATATTAAAAGAATAGATATTAGATTCTAGATAGCTTAAACTAACTAGATCTTAATTATATTAAAGAGTATAATTTAAAGATATATTATCTTAAAGATAAATATTATAATATTATAATATTAACTAAGACTAAATATTAACCCTATATTAAGATTAAATATCTTATTAACTATAAAGATATAAATATTTAATAGATCTAAATCTTTAAGAAGAGAAAGGTTATCCTATTAAGAGATATAATCTTTAAAAAAGAGTTCTTCTTTAAAAAGAAGAATTATAATAGATCTAGAGAGAGATTAGCTATATTTATACTATTAATAGAGATCTATAAGTTACTAAAATTAATAGAGAGAGAGTTAGAGCTTAAAGAGATTAATAATAAAATTATTAACCTCTTTAGTCTAATAGATAGACTATTTAAAGCTATTAAAGAGAGAGATTAATTTTAATAGGCTAAAGTAATTAAAAAGACTAATTTAATATAAGAGAGGTATAAAGAGATTATTATTATCTATCTAACTTCTTATTAAAGTAAAGAGTTAGTCTAAGAACTAGCTATAATAAGACTAATAAAGGGCTTTAAATCTATAACCTCTAGTCTAATAATTTTAAAAATTTTATTAAAGAGAGAGAATAATATTCTAAAGATATTAGAAAATTTTTAAAAAGATTTCTTAAGTTTTATATTAATTAGATAATTAATTTAAAATTATAAGCTAATAGACTATATATAATAGTTAAGAGAGTAAGAGAAGCTCTTTAGAAGATAATAATAAGTAATTAATAAGATAATCTTAAAGAACTATTATAATATTAATATAGTCTATACTAGCTTTTAAGTTAAAGTAATCTCTATTAAATAAGAGTCTTAATAATTACTTTAACTATATTAAAATAACTTATTATTAAAGCTAAGAAATATTAAGAAGGCTATTAATAATCTTTATAACTAATACTAGCTTAAGACTATATAAAAGGAGATTAAAAATATTTAAGATAATAGAATATTAAAGATAATAGATTATTATAAAGCTAAAAGCTAGATAGTTATATTATTAAAGTAGGTATTTACCTATAAATTTAATAGTAAAGAATATATTAAGAGATTTAAGGCTAGGATCTATATTTAAGAAGACTAATAGCTATTAAATAATTAGGATATCTATATTATTATATTAATAGAAAGATCTTTTTAAATTCTTATAGTTATTACTATAAGATTTAAGCTTAAGATAAAGTAGTTAGATATAATTAATATCTTTATTAATATCTATCTTAATAAGAAGATATTTATAAAACTTCTATTATACTTTAAATAAATTAATAAGATTATTTATTTAATTAAAGTACTATATAGCCTATAGATATTACTATTATTATAATAGAAGCTTCTCTTAATAGTTCTTATTAAAATAAGATTTATCTAATTAACTAAAAAGCTATATCTCTTTTATAATAACTCTATTTTAATATTCTTCTATATTAATAATATTATCTATCTTTATTATAAGAAGAATAAAGCTAAAGAAGAGATCTTTAAAGAGATCTTAACCTATTAATTTAAAATAAGAAACCTAAAGAATATTAAGTAATTCTTAAAAATAAGAGTTATTTAAAATACTAATTAAAATTAAATCTAAATCTTATAAGAAAATAAGATTATTAATCTTATTATTAAATATAAGCTTAATAATATAATTAGAGAGCTAGCTATCTTTATATTAATTAAGAAGATTATAAAGCTAGATAAGTAAGTAATCTTATTAGAGATTTATATCTATTAATAAAAGGTAGGATCTCTAATCTATCTTAATATTATTATAAGACTAGATATTATTAAAGTAATTATTAGTCTTATCTACTTTCTTATAAACTCTCTATTTAAAGTAATAAAGAAGATAGATAGAGTTATCTATTATCTTTTAAAAATAAAGAAGCTAGATATTCTATTTAATAGAAATAATTTAAATCTCTTACTTAAAGTCTATATTAATACTTTATTTAAAGATAATCTAAAGAATTAGAAGTTCTTTTAGAGATATCTTATGTTACAGAATCAGCCGCCGCTACCGCGGGACACTGCCCCAAGGGCGGTCAGCACGATAAGATAGGCAGAAACGCACGGACCGCTGGATCACCCTGGAGTACGGTGATCCATCGTGAGGGATCAC